>NW_024500683.1:2703256-2776403 GCF_017590055.1 Onychostruthus taczanowskii | reverse complement strand
CGGGCGGCTCGGGCGGCTCTTCCCCGCCTCCCGCGGCGGCGCACACCCCCTCCAGCCGCCGCGGCTCCGCCGCCTCGGGCTCCGAGTCGGTCTCCCAGGTGGAGTCGCAGTCCTCCACCGTGGTGGGCTCCTTGAAGCTGACCCCGCTCAGCAGGCTGCCCATCGGCCCGGAGGCCGCGGAGGCCGAGGGCTGCGAGCGGCCGCGGGCTGCCTACGGCTGCGGCATGGCGGGGCGGGGCGGCGGCGGCCGGGGCTGCTCCCCCGCCCGGCCCCAGCCCACGGACACGCGCGGGGCGGAGCTGTAGCTCCGGGATTTCCACAAGAAACACGCGCGCCCAGCCCTGGCGGCGGGCACCGGGCAGCACCCGGGCAACACCCGGCCGCCGGCACCGCGGGGTCGGGCGGGGCGACTCAGGGCCCGCCCGCCGCCGCCCCGGCACCGGGCCGGCCGTGCTCGAGGGGAGAGTTTCCCCTCCGAGGAGGTGCCTCCCGGGGGCATTTCACTTCCCGGAGGCGACCGCGCTGTCCCCTGAAGGCTTATGAGCAGCAAGTGGGTGCGGGTGTTCCTCGAGAAGAGCGGGGATGGCGGCTGCCCCAGAGCAGTGGTGTGCGGAGGAGATGCTTTGAGTGACAAAGTGGTGTGACACCTGCAGTGAGCAAGCTCCGGCTGTCCACTAGACATGGGAACTGTTGACCCCAAAGAGTGTATGGGTGCTAGAGAAGATAGGAATGGAGGGGGCAATGCTGCGGTAACCAGCCAGTTTTGGCTGCTTCTAAAATTCCTGCGAGTTTGGGGATGAAACTGACATGATGTTGAAGGACCAGTCTGAAGGGGCAGTGACAGTGTATTTTGTGTTTGGCTAGTACATGCCTTTTGGACAGAAATACTGCCAGGAGTGAAAACCTAAGTTGACAGCTTAGCACATTGTTCCAGTGCCTACTCTCACCCTCATGTCTAAAAACATGTCCTAATTTCTAAGCAGGGTTGGTAGGCTTTAGTTTACACTCAGGGATTTCTGCCTTCTTTTTAAAGACAATTCTGTGATGTCTGGTGACCACTCCTAAAGATATGATTATCATCAAGTCATCTTAGTCCTCTTCTTGGTAAACGAAACAGGTTGAGCTTCTTCAGCCTCTTGCCATAAATTCCCTTTCACATTCCCTCCCTCCAAGTTGTACCTTTTTTTGTCTGCTGTGTGTTGAATGTTTTAGCATCTGTTTCAAGTGCAGGTACCAACATTTTAACTGTATGTCAGGGTCATCAGTATAGAGGTGGTTTCACCTATATATTCTTGTTTCCCTATCCACTCTCTATAAACTGAAGGATTATTTTAAGTCAAGTTGCCACAATGTCATGCTTAGATGCACTCATGTCACTCTCGTACATAACCCTCCTTCAGGTTCATTTGAAACATGTTAGCTGCACCCACTGACACCAAACACAAGAAATTACAGGGAATGCCCTGATTTGTCAGACCTTGTTTCAGGCAAGTGTATTGGCAGTAGCAGCTCACCTAGATACAGTCACAGCTGCATGCCTGACCCGTGAGCCTGTGAGCTCAGTCTAGTCCTGCTGCCCATGCCCCTGCTCCCTCCCACCATCACCCACCTTGGCCAAGACATTTCTCCTCCTCCTGTGCTCTTCATGGAGATCAATGAAGCCCACTCAGCCTTTCCAATACCCTTAGTCACCATCATGCCAGCTGCTTCCCTCCTCAGGATCCAGCTACTCCCACTCCCAAGATCAAAGCTAGTGGCCTAAGCCAAGACATCCCCTCCATCCCCAACCCCCAGTTTTCAAGGTCTACTGGAACTTTTTTGATCTGTGATATTAAGGAATGTGTGTAGTTCAGTCTCATTTTTGCCAGGACATCATTTTAATAAAGAATAAAAAATCCCTGTCAAGCAGGAACAAGAAAGGTTATAAGAGGGCAAGCAGTAAGACTAGATGCTAGGGCTGCAGTTGAGGGAACAGAGTCTTTTATAACACTTATGTATCACATTTTTGGAGAGTTCCCTCTTCTTTGACCTCATTTCCTGCTTCTACAGTATCTCCTCCCATGTTGTTGGCATAGTTTGAAGTAAGTGACATAAGAAATTCTGATGTCTGGATCACATTTTTCTTGACTACCTGCTGACCAGGTGCTTCCACTGGCCAACACCTACTGGCCCAGTATAGACCAGTTCTGCTTCCTCTCCCCTTCTACAGCTTTTGTCAAGGTTCCCTCACTGGAATTGTGTTTATACTATGGCCGTGGAGCTTCAAAAGCATGCCTTGCATGTGCATCAAAAATCAGGGGAAGGTTTTGATGCCATTTCAGTTTGCATGGCAGTTAATCCCACAAACTAAAGATCTTTCTGCAAGGAAGCTCAATTTCTTGTGTAAATAACTGTGCCTTATTATAGAAGGCTCAGTTTTACCTGAAGAGCAAGGCTGTCAGCCAAGTCTCAAAGCTGTCGACAAATCTCATAACAGAATTTTAGGTAGATTTTTAAAAGATCTGGATCTCAGAGCACTGAAAAAAACTAGGAGTCAAGTGAGCTGGTGGTAGAGCTCACCAAGACACTCCCTGTCATTTACCATCAGTCCTGCTTAACTTGGGAGGTCCCAGATGACTGGAGGTCAATCAATATGATGCCCACCTACAGGATGGGTATCTTGGGGTGATTTTACAATGAGTAGTCTATTCCCTTATCATCTTCTGTATGCCCAGAAATGGTTGCTGTAGCTTTAAGGTGGGTAGTGGGGAGGGGGGAGCCTTGGGACTCTTCCACAGGCTTATTCAGAGCTTCATTCCCCAGGCATCCCTGGTACCATGAGGACTGCATCTTTTTTTTTTTTTGCTTAGCTAGCTTGGTTTTTGTTAGCTTAGGCAAGAAGTTTTTTTTTTACTTTCCCTGGCCTTGGAGAGTCTGCTGCAGAAGCAGTCCTTGGGTGGCTTTTTTTTCCAAGGTAAACTGTATGGTTTGGTTTTGGTCTGAGATCCAAGAGAAGGACCAGAGGGTGAAGAATTGGCTGGGGTCTGCTCCATCTCAGCTGCAGACCATGGAAAAGCTGAGCCAGTGAGAAAAAGGACACCACATCCACCTCCTTCACCTGCTGTGAAGAGGGGACCAACACCAGAGATTCACCAGGTTCCCATCTGTTTTGCTGGAGCTGCTGTGTGAACCTTTTGTTTTGTTTTCCTTGAGATAGGAGCTGGTGCCATTTTTTTCTCCCTACCAGGTTGCCAGTCATTCTGCTTTTATTATTTTTTTTGCTTCCCTGGCAATTTGGGATTTTTGTTCTGGTGGTGGTGGGGGATCTGCCCTTTGCCAGGTGTATGTATTTTCCTGTGAACAATGTGTTCTTTTATGGTTGCAGCTTATTGCTGGTTCTAGTTGTGAACTTGAGGCAGTTGGGATTTATGAAGAGGCTCCAGCACCTTAAATAGTTTTGTAGGGTGGTATTTCAGAGCTTGAATAGATTCCCACAAAACATATCTTATTAGAAAAAAATAAATTCCATTACCTCACAGTCAGAACTGTAGGTAATGGTAGTCATTTTGCAAAGGTAGTGAATTTATGGCACTTGAGTTCACTAAAGTAGTCCTGTACAATGGAAGATGACCAAGGGCTAAAGCCAGGAGGATCTGTTTCAATCAAGTTGTTTGACTGTCACATAACACAGGTGAAAAACAACAAAGACTAGGGGACTGCAAAGCACTGTGCATCAAACACAGACTTTCATAAGGCTTATAAAAAGTAAACACTTGACTTCTGATTATATATATTTATATACATCTTAAACAGCATAGATTAGTCAAAGCCATGGGTTTTTTTCCTTTGATGAGGACATAGTTTTATGAGGGCTTCAAAGTGGAAACCACATTGCTTTCTCAAAGCTAATGCTGCATGTGATAACTGTTAAAAATTATTAAAAATCTGGTAATTGTAATACTTTATCATTATCTTGGGAGGATACTTGGAATAGAATACCAGAGAGGTCAATTAACAACTGTAGAGAGACTTACCAACCTAATGTTAAGGTGATATAAAGCTGGGAGGGATTATGCGGCCATAGAGGATATAGCAGACTACAAAACTGCTTTGATAAATGACAGAGAAAGGTAAAATAAATAACACTGGTAAAATGAAATTTAGTTGAGCTAATGTAAAATGATTCACAGTGGATATTTAAGCATACAAAGATAGATTTAGGAAATGCAGAAAGGCATCGATATGACAGAAATATCTGAGACCTATAGTATTATTTGCATACATTCAGACAAGGGTCCAAATATATTTGGACACCAACACTGGGAAAATGTTCAAAGTCATACAGGTATGACAATGTTTTGTATGAAGTAGCTGTAGCTGACTGTTATTTTAATGGGGGGTGTTACCTCATCTCCTTATTTTTTTACTATGGTGAATGTTAATTCTCTTCTTTAGTCCAGGAATGCCCTAGACTGCTAAATGCCAAACTTGATGTAGTAGCTATAGAAGGTGAATCTAATTTATAAAGTTCTCCATAATTTCCCTCTAGTGAGTGTCATTGGAAATGATTAACTAACTGTAAACTCAGAAGTCAGGTTGCATATTTGCCTAAATTTGTTTCTATTGAAATCTGAAATTCATTTATAGCGAAGAAAAGACTTCACATAAATCATGCTAGACTTGACAGATCAGTGTATTAAGCTCAGTAAAGCCAGTGGAAGTTCTCTCATTTTTGCTGGCTTATGACTACAAACCTGAAGACCTTAACTGAAGCCCTGTTTATTGGAGTGTCTTGCACTACAAGTCTGTAAAAGGTCACTTCGGAACAAATTAAAAGGAGAGTGTTTTACTTTAAGATGATCTGTCTAAGTGTCAGAGGCAGTCTCAGTGTAGTCCTTAAGCCTCTAAGATTCTGCTTGCTGTCTTTCAGATAGAGTTTGAGCAGCCAGTTTCTTGAGAGGAAACTGATCCAGTTCTAGGATGCAACACAGTCTAAATGAATTGCTGTTCAGAAATCCTTGATTTATAGCTGGAATCCTACATCAGCCTTGTGATGGACTGGAACCAGCTACGCAGGTTGGCACTACCAGCTCTTCTGTAGTGGGCTTGTCTTCTGGAGTGGGTGCATCAGCAGGTCACCTGCCTGACATCACTGACAAGAAAGGACATTCACTTGCCAGAAGGTCACACAGGATTAGGTGATGCCATTAAGTTTTGCTGAAGGGTTCCTGGAACAATGCAAGCTAGTCATTTTGGCAGTGGAACCCAACAAGAAATTCTTCTCCCTGAAAGACAAACTGAGAGTGTGATGCAGAAGCCCAAATGCAGGTGTCCAAGTGCCTCTGGAGATCCCTTGGTGTCTCCATCTTCTGCTGCAGAAGGGTGCTGGTGCTCCATAGGCTCAGGAGATCCTGTGGTGTAGCTGCTTGCCCCATGAAGACATTTTGGCTACTCTAGGTTGTCTCCAAGGAAATGATGCACCTACTGTGTGCATGCTTATCATATATAGACATAGGCCAGCTACGTCTGCATGTGACTGGTTGGTTGGCTGAATCACTTTGAAAGCTGCTGGTTTGTTTTGACCAGAGCTGCTTTTATCTCATGGACTATCACACACCTTGTTATCTTTTGGCATACATCTCTGTGTAAACACATAAATTTAGGTGTTTCTTTACGAACTTGATCCTGCCCCTATTGTCCCTGAGCATCCATATTTCTGTTGGGAAGGTGTGCTACAGACTCCCTCTAACATCTGATGTCTAAGTGGACATTGCTGACCTGACATCACACAGTATCTCCTGTCCTGAACTTCCAGAATTGCTAAATGAGCCACTTGTGCCAGATGTAGGACAGGACTTAGTGTACTCAGAGTAGGCACAACTCCCCCGGAGCTGTGTGATTTTCTCCTCTGGGTCATTAAACAGAGACTGACATTCTTCTGAAGCCTGAGAAGGCTTCTCATTTGGGGAATTTATGTCCTGAGGTGTCTGACCTCTAGACGATAAGCCTGAGCTAATCACACAATGTTCCTTGTGTACTCCAATAGTGAAAAATAGGAACCTCAGAGGTTCCCTGTCATCCTAAAACAGGCATTTTAAATATGTAAGCTAAATGACAATACTGTTTGTTTCTACTGATTATAAAGGAAGCCAAGATCTAGCCAAACTCAGGTTTAGGCATCAGACTTTGAAGCTGTAAATACTGCATGACATGATCCAGTCCCACAAGCTTGAGGTTTCCTAAAAATACTGAATTTTGAGTACCCAGCTCCTATAGGAAAAGTGAGAGCATTCAACTGAGCTGGTGGTGAGCATCCCTTTCCCTGGCATGAAGAGTATCTGTAATCAGGTCATATCATGTAATACACTTCCAGTGAGAGACTGAGAGGATTCTTGTTTCAGAGTGTCTGTTGCTACGTATGCAGAACTCAAGAGTACAAATCTCTTTAGAAAGAGTCAGAGCTTTAACCTTCCTGTCACATCCTATTGAATTTCTTATGTATAAGATCAAAACGATAAGGAGACAAACAAGAAAACTGCCTCCTCCTTGGTCTCTGAATGAACAGCCAGCCTTTGGCTCTCTGATGAACAGAGAGGTATGAAAGGCTATTAGATCAGAGCATCACACTACCCTGGTATGTCATTTGCTGTGCTTTATTTCCTCACCTAAACACAGCAGAAGTTGTGCAGAGCCCCTTTTCCATCCATAATGAATAGTAAATAATGAATCCCATTCTGCTCTGCTTGGGTTAAAGGGCCTCACTTTACGGTGACATAAAGTCAGAGCATCCCCTGGGAGTGCAGCCAAGCCGTACCAACACAAAGCCATCACAAGTTTGACCCACCTCTGTCAGCTGAAAGTGAAGCGTGCACAAGCAGCAACACTTCAGTTTGACTGGACCAGGAGCTCATGCTGTCCCTGGTAGAAATATTGCCAATAAACCACTATTTCAAGACCACAGACTCTGCTCATTCTTTCTTAGCTGAGTTTTTCTATGACTGTGTGAATTTATGTAGTCGTGATGGTGCAGCATAGCTATTTCAAAGATCTAACTGACGTCAAGATTGATGTGATTCATGGGAGTCATAGGATCCCTACCACTGAAAAAAACATCCAGATTAAATGATATGCATTTGTGCAGTTCTACAGTTTGCTTCTCAGCAGATGATTGTGGATTTCATACACTTCATCAAGGATAATTTGAAAGTGCCCAAAGTCATTGATCTCCAACAAACTCATCAGCAGTTAGTTCCAGTCAGAGGCTGGCACAAGACCAAATTACACAAGTGGGACAACTGCAGGCCCTGACTCTGCCACCACCTTTTCATCCTTTTTCATATCATGCTTTTTACATAATCTGTAGAAAATATATATAAATACATAAACTAGGGAAGAAGTTAATCAGGAAAGCCATTTTTAATTAGGTCACTGATGCTCCACTGATGCTACATTTTTAGCTTGTGATTAAGGCAAAGAGGCATAGACTAAGACACAAAAGCAAGAAAAGACACACAACCACAAACTGGAACCACTAACAATGCTGGCTTTCATGTGATTTTTATAACCATTTGGATTAGTTCACTTAGTTAAACTATTCTGCACAGCTTTAAAGCACAGGTCTACATCAGTCCTGCCTGTTAGTCTTTGATAGCACCTTAAAGCAACCCCTCCCCATGACTGCCAATCTCTGTATGACTTCAGGGTAGCCAGGCTGGAGGGAGATGACTGCAGAGTTGAGGAATTCAACTGCTTTAGAGTAATGAGGAGCAAGACATGGCCCACAATCTGTGATATCAGATGGGACTGAAGCATGTTATACTTTACACAATGTGATCCTCATAGGAAACCCTGTCAGCAGTTTAGATGAATATGCACAGAATATACACACATATTCTGGAATTAAAAGAGTGATTTTTTCCCCCTACCTATCTTGTTGCCCTTTTTATATTCTCTATGACAGATTTCCTTAGATCACCACAGGACAGCCTCATCATAATGCTATTGTGTGCCTCTGTTCTGAAGAAAACATGTTAGTAGAGCCTGTAAAAGCCTTTCTGTGTTTATCTCTGTGGTGCCATCAGTACATTAAGCGTACTTGCCATCCCAACGAAGCATGCAAGGTACTTAAGTTTAAAGAGATGAAATTCTGCTTCTAGTGACACAGGAGAAATAAGAAGGGTGATCTTTTTCTGATACGACAAATCTGAGTTATGTGTCAAGACACAACATAAGAAATGTCCACTTTAGGAGTCTGATGCAGTGAAGAAAATTATCAGAGTAGAGCAAGCACGTGCACTATTGCAGGATTAGCCCGTTTCATTCTGTGACGTGTTATTACAGCGGGAAGCCACCTGGCAGCTGGAATACAAGCAGCCTTGGACGGGCTCAGGAAAGACATTGCCACGCTTTCACACTGTTGTTTGACCAAGCTGAATGAACTAGCCAAATGGGCTCACTTCTGGCCTGAATGAAGAGATGAGTAAATAAGCACAACAACTTCCTTTTGCATGTGGCAAAGTGGGTCAGCAAAATATTGCTGGTAATGTGCTAAATACAGTGAATGCTTTGTACTTTTTGATTTACTGCTCTGTATGAACTCTGTATGCTTCCTTACATCATAATTAGGGGGTTGCTTGCAACTGTGTTTGGGAGGAGTCAATTTTTCAAAAGAAAAAACCCACCCAGGTGAGCTGGTAATTCCAAGATTCGGGGAGGAACAAAGAAGCATAAATTACATGTTGATCAATAGCATTGTTAAAAAATACAAAAAGCAAAACTAAAAATGCCCATAATTGTCACCATAATTACAGATGAAATCAGAACAGTGGATAAAACTGTTAAAACACTTTGTCAAACATTACATTTGTTACATTAGAGGTCATTACAAAGCAAAACACAAACCAGGGCATGGGCAAAAGAGCACAGCCAAATTCAGACTCAGCAGGCAGAGCTGAGGACAGGCAAAAGAAGAAAAGGACTGATTGAGGCTAGGGACAGGAAGCAAGGAACAGTTTCCTTGCAGGGTAAATGCAGCTTGGTCAGGGGACAGGAGGATCCTTACCAAGAGGCTAAGAATGACTAAAAAATATATCCTTGTGTCACTATTGTCATAACCAAAAAAAAAAAAAAAAAAAAAAATCCCCACACTACAACAAATGTATGGCTAACAAGAAAAGGGACAATTTTTCTGGCTTGTGATGGTATTTCCTTGTGGCAGGAGGCTGCAAGTTAAGAACAGGAGGTACTGTTAACATTGTATGTAACACAGGAGAAAGAAATACATGATGCATATTTGTGTTCATTAAATGAGTTCTTCAAAGGAAACAAGATAAAAAATAAAGATTGCCAGCCTTGCATGAGTAACAATATTGGGTGCTGTGGATGGGTTTTTTGGTTCAATCTCTGACACAAGCAATTCACTGTCCTGCAGATGCTTGCTGTTTCTAGAATGCAATGATCATCTCTTGGTTCTGCTTCACATGAAAACAATGATTCATTTCTGTATTACATTTCTATGAAATTTGTCACCCTCTAACACCACTCACAGCTATCCTTAAGCAGGGAAATACTTGACAGGTCTGAGGGTGTGCCACAGTGAAAAAATAAAGCACTTACAGTAATGTAAACATCATGTTAGGCCTAAAAAGACAGAACAGGAACAGTCCTTTTCAGCACCATGTGTTTGAGCAGACACAGTGGTGGGATGTGTATCTAACTGTTTTGCTGTGTTCTTTCATTTACATTACAAAGGGATGTTTTTGGCAGAAAGTCAGTGTAAGCAGCACTCATTATTCCTTTAAGGGGCTTGATAATTCAGTATGGTAATACGCTGCAGGCTGTCAGTGCTGTCAACCATCCACCAAGAGATAAATTAAACTTTGTTCCAGCATCAGTATTTCTGTATGCAGTCCTGAGATTAAATGAGATTGGAGATCTGACCATGGGGTGAGAACTAGTGATGGTTGATATGTTTGTGAGACATTTTGGGTGAGGTAAAAACCACTAGGAACTGAATAAAACATGTGAAAGTAGTCATCATTAGCTCAGGGGGTATGAAAATCACAGAAAATGAGAAAAGTGATTCAAGCTGACACAAAAACCCCCAAAACAACACAACAAAACCCAGCAAAAACAACAACAAAAAGAACCAAACACAAACCAGCTCTCAAGTATATCTTTGAAGTCTGACTCAAATATAGAAAGGAGAAGTGGGTTTCTCATGCAGCTTTGGGTATGTCTAAATGGTTGCTCAGAGTACCCTTACAGTCAGGGGCAAAAAATTGAAACTTTAAGGTAACAAAGCATTTGATCCTTAAGTGGCCATTCAAACTAGGCCTAATGAAGTACCTCTTTTTTTGTCTACTTTATAAAGAGAGCACAACTGACTTACCTGCGTAAAGACACAAACACTGAAGATATCTGAAGTCATCCAAAAAGTGATTAATCTTCAGTACCTAGAAATATTTTAATTTACATGAGCTTTTTCAGCTTGGCCGTCTGATGATGACTGACAAATTGGCTGCTTTAAATGACTCTTGAAAAGCTTGGTCCTGCCAGGAGGGAAGGTCCACACTACAGTGGTGTCACATGGAAATCACAGCATAACTCTCAGCACCCAACTTTTCTGCAATGAAGTCTCCACAGATTTGCTCTATGGGGAATGAAGAAAGGGAGAAACTGCTACAGCAAGAAATTCAAAACTGTTACCTGACATCAGTGCTTTGAGGCTGAATCTATATTAATGTTTTAGTCTGGATCAGAAGAGAGCAGAGCTTTTAAAGCTAAATTCCCAATTCCTCCCCCTTCTGGGCTTTGGTTCTTGTTACTCATTCACACAATCTCAGGGAACATAAACTTTATTTGGTTTAGATCAAATAAATTGGAAGATGGAGGTCAAGAGTGTACCCAATACACTCCAAATGCAATGGGCATTCAGCTCATAGGACCAAATTATGACTATTCTGAAAAAAAAAAATCACTAAGTTTAGTAGTGTGGGTGTCAGATTCTCAGCACTGACTATTTTGTTCTTTAGGTCTGCCACTGTCTTGCACTACTTGCTAATGTATCCCAAAGTGAACAGGATCCTGGAAGTGTCCATTGCACCATTAGCCACTGGAGGATTTAGAAAGATGAGATAGCTAATTTACTGTACTCAAAAGTGAATGAAACAAATAACCACCAAATGGACTGTGGACTAGTTTTCCAAAATTTGGCATTTTAACAAAGGAAACATCCCTTAAACAAAGGCAGAAACAAGTCTGGCACAAGGCATAAGGTAGTGAATTAACTGAGGATGTAAAATACCTGTTGATTACCTCTATCTATCAGATATGATCAGTAAATTCAAAATACAATTTGGGCTTTTGTTTACAGCAGTAGCTTCATTGCTTCATCCAGGCCAAACTGTACTAAACTAACCATGATTTTGTTACCTACCAGTTAACTTTTAATGGCTGCAAAAGAACAGGGCAAACTGCAAAACAAAGCACCAAGACCATTTCCAGCACTACTGACCTGGCTGCCTTATCCACACTCTGCAGGTTGCACCTGCTCCAAATGGAGCCTTATCCATAAGCTACAGCCTCTTCAGGGTTGTACCATGGCATAGCCTTATCCATGGTCACTGTCCTTCAGAAGAAACCTTCTCCAACACAGCCTTACCCATGGCTGCAGTCCCTCCTGGGGTGCAGCTGCTCTGTTGTGGCCTTATCCATGGGCACATTTCAGGTGCTCCAGCATGACCTCTTGCACTGCTACTGACGTTCAAGGTGTACCTGCTGTGGCCACCCAGGGATTGGCTGCCTCAGGGCAGACCTGTGTCACATCCCTGACCATCTGGCTGCTGAGAAAACAAAATCAGGTTCACAGCCCACATCTGGTTCAGAAGGGATGTTCGAGGAACTGAGTGGTCATTGCAATAAAGCTGGAAATAACTACCATGTAAAAGGGTAGTTTCACTCTCCCCAAAAAGCAGCTGAGGAGAGCAAGAACTGCTGCATGTTCATAGCAGGGTTCTCCAGAGACTGGGAGGCAGTGATGCAAGGGCAAATATCAGGCTTGGCCTCAGGACAGTGTTTTCATCATAGGTTTCCCAGGCAAGGAAAAACAAAATTACAAACAACATAAAGCAGCAAAAGCAGAAAGGAGGTATTGACTTGCCCTGGAATCCAACGTACAGCAAGAAAGGGAGAAAGTAATGGAGCAGGTAAGGGAACAAATATGCCATCATCAGAGCTAGGAAGAGCAAGTACTTGCCTGCCAAATAACAGCTAAATATCTGTAACAGCTGTAAGCTCAGTCTAGCACACTCTGATCAGATCTGTCATCTTAAACCCCTGAAACTTCACATCAGGTGCCAAAAAAGACTGTGGTGGGCTGACCCTGGCCCGCAGCCAAGCACCCACATAGCTGCTTGCTCACTCTGCCCCTGCAGAAGGGCAGGGGAAGAAAACAGGAAGAACAAAACTGAGACAACTCATGGGCTGAGATACAGATTGTTTAAAAGGTAAAGAAAAAAAAAAAAACAACAAAAAACCCCAAAAAACCCACATCAACCAAAGGAAGTTAGTCTGTCACAACCTGCCATATGTAGACTGATGTCCATCCAGTCTCTGAACACTGCCCACCTAGGAAGCCACCCCTGTCCTTTCTTCTTTCTCTACCCACTTTTTGTTACTAAGCAAGATGCTATATGGTGTGGAACATCCCTTTGGCCAATTTGTGTCAGCTGTCCTGGCTGTGTCCCCAACCTCCTCACTGGTGGACATAGTGGGAAAAAGAAAACCTTCAGGCTGGGCAAGCACTGCTAATCAATGACCCACTGAAGTGACACCAGCACAGCCTTAGCCACAAAACTGAAACATGGTGCCACGTGAACTAAGTAAGAATTAACTGCATCCCAGATACTGCTCCAAGTGATCATTACAAGAATTGCTTTATGTGACATCTATGAGTGCCTTCATTGCTTCACCACCTTTAAGGTCCTTCTCCTGCAATCTATTTGCATGCTTTTGGGGAAGTTACAAAACCCTTTACCCTTCCTGTTAACAAATAGACACTTATTCTCAGGAGGAAAAAAATCATATTTAGCATACCTAGCTCTTTTAGCATCTTTGTTTAGGCACTGAAACAGGCTGGCCAAGGAAATGGCTGAGTCACCATCCCTGGAGGGGTTTAAAGATGTGCAGTTGTGGCATTGAGGGACACAGTTTAGCGGTGGACTTGGCAGTGCTGGGTTAATGGTTGGATTCGATAATATTAGAGCCTTTTCCAACTGAAATGATTCTAATAATTCTGATTTTTAAAATTTTATTTGGCATGTTTCCATAGTTACATTAGTGTGGGGTTTTTTGTTTGTTTGTTTTTTGATTTTTTTTTTTTTTTAAAGATAAGTAAACTCTTTCAATCCTTCACAATTTAATCCAAGTATGTGTTAAAATTGAGTTTTCCTGAGTAGGCTACTCTGAGTTAAATTCTAGCAGAGCTGCTACTAAAAGATCAAAATATCTTTTACTTAAAAAAAAACCCTCCAAAACCCAGCAAAACAGGCAAACCCAACCAAAGAAACCCCCAAAAAACAAACAAAAAAAACCCACAAACCAACCAAAACAAACCAAAAAACCCCAAACAACAACACAGCCTTTCTGAAGTATATTGGAAAAAGGCTATCTCATTAGTGGTTTGCTCTGTAAAGCAGGTGTATCAAGTAAAAAATTGTAGAACTCCAACTTTATAACTATAAAATTGAAACTTTGTTGCACTGATTTTGTGACATAGCATAAAAACACCAGAAAGACTACATGTAACATTCAACATGGAATCACAAAAATTTGATTTTTGCATACTCTGTACAAGACTAAAGGGACAAAATGCAATACATCTCTTAATAACTGATGTTCTTTAAAACCTAACATTTAAAATCAAGTTTTGTGATTTTCATTCCAAAGTATTCCTACTTCCCTCAAATATAAGCAAATATTAATACTCTTGTATTTTCTCTGCATGGTAATAGAGATAGTTCTAGTCTCTGTGGTAATCTCTGCTTATAATAAGGCTACACTAACGTAATACTGCTTCTTCTTTCTCTAACTCTTCCTACTCATTTGCAAAGGAAGTATACATTAAAATAACCAAGAATTTTTTTTTTTACTGGAAGCATTTATTTTACCCAAGAGTGGAAACAGATAAAAAAATTAAGTGATGCAACAATTTAGAAAAATCATACAGGTTCAACTGTGAACAAAAATTACATTCTTCCTTATGTCTACTTTTCATAACAGCAGCATCACTCCCATTCTCCTTGTAAATGAACCAGTCATTGCTAGCATTAAACTAGAATCCAGTGGTTTCAATCAAGGACTTATTGTCCCATGGCCCTGCACAAAACCATGGCAAGCTGCTTCCCTTGAGTGATACACTTGGGATCTCAACTCATGTAGGCACTGCTGCCAGTCACATAGCATATGGCAGTACAACAGCACTGTTCACCTGCAAAACTGCTCAGAACGAAGACAAAATGCAACCAAGTGGTGTGAAAATTGAACATAAAGAGCATGGGAGGGTGGATGAGAAGGTTAATGCTGAGAATGCAATGTGCCTTCACTTTGGTGGGCTGCAAGCAGATGGTGCAGGACTCAGGGGTGAATCGCTTGGGTGTGCCAGCCCCAGGGTTTACCTCGGGCTCACATCAGGCAGAGGTCTGTGAACTACCATCACCCATCCTGTGCAAGGCTATTCCCCTGCGGCACATGCAGTGCACATCAGAGCCCTGCCCTGAGGGCTCAGAGTCTGCCAGTAGAGCTGACCCCTTCTCCAGAGGCAGGTGGGTTTGCCTGCTGCCCAGGCAGAAGGTTTGCACCCAGGCTGACACCAGCACAGGCCACAGAGATGCCCACAGCACTGCCCTTTGAGGAGTAGCTCCTGCTGTACCTAATTCCTGCAAAGCTCAGTCACTGGGTACAAAGTGCAAAGACAGTGTTCAGTTTGATGTGACACACCTGATGAGGCATTCAAAACAAAATACTGCACTGACAAGCTGTTTGGGTAAATGGTAACCTAAAGAATTTAACTCAGAACGTGCTGTGTAGGATCTCTGCCCCCTCAGCCCAGCTAGTGAAATCAGCTTTCTTCCACTCCCATATCGAGTTCTTTGTCCCCGGTGCAGTGTTAGCTCTGCATGCATCCAGGCTGAGCATCCCTCCACCACTAAGCCATTTTTTCAGCTGCTACTCTTACACCAACCCTTGAAGTCACCCAAATGAAGGCTGTACACCATGTTTGCAGGCTCTGATCAGACATCTTCAGTGCTAGCAGGGAAGAGGGCTGTGATTCAGCTGCCTGAGCTCAGGTGTCTGGTGACATTCACACAAGAACCACGCTGCAAATAGGTATCACTTAAAGAATAAAGGAAATCTAACCTTCCTTACATATTAGAAATGTTACAAAACAGGCCTCTTTCTTTTTTTTTTTTTTTTTATGACAGCACAATGCAGTGTTCGTATGGCATCTCTGTATTGAAATGTTCCAAAGGCATAAAACCTCAAAAATTCAACTGAAGTTAGACAGTTGCTAAGCTAAGGTTGGCATTATCCTGACCCAGGCTGACTGTATTCCCTGATGCATCTATACCCATCTGCTATTTTCCTTCTGTTGTGCCAAGATTATCCATCATTTGGGGCAGGGGAATACCTTTTATTTGGTGTCTGTTCAGGACTAAGGAATAGGTGCTACAAGAATACAAATGATCAGTACCACAGTGCCTGTGATGATTTATTCTCCCCCCTGGCTTGCCTTGTCTGCAGGAGACCTGAAATCCTTGCATGCTTTTTATGAAGGGGCTTGTACTTTTTTAACACTTGCCTCTCCAACAGCTGGTAAAAACAATTCAGGATAATAAATCTATTAGGACTTATGGCTAAATATCAACATATTTAGCAGAAGGAGAACTACTGATTATTTTCTTTAGACCAGGGACAGGTGGTGTCAGCTGCTCCTGTCAACCTAAACCAGTTAAAGGGGTGACAGGTACGTGATTGAGCAAAGCAGGGGCAAGTTTTGCTCATGGCTTGAGCAGGCACGCCAGGAAACAGGCTCAAGCAGTAGAAGAAACTGGACTTCCATTGCAGAAGCTTTCTGCTGGTATTTGTAATTACATCAGTAATTCTGCAGGAAGGAATTTCTTACAAGTCTGTTCTTGCTAAGGAAAGTGCAGTAGCTATGGTTACCCAGCAAACAGGGAGAGGAGGCAAAGCTGAACCACTGCTCTGGGCACTGTACACCATTTTTAACATCAAAATCCTAGTTTTAGCTTTCCAAATAGAACTTTGAGAGCAGCCACCCACGTTCCCATTACAGTGTGTTTGCATATATAACTGTGTGGCTATGCATGTGTGGTATATATATAGATCTATAGTAGGATGACAGGATGACAAAGAGAACAAAAAAGGAATCAGCTTTTAGATCATCATACAACTATGAAATTAGAAACGTACTCATAGACAACAATCTTGCACATTTGGTTAGCCAGCCTCGGGTCAGCACCACAGGACTTTCCCTGGCAAACTTCTGCCTGCTACAGGGAGGAAATGCCTTCAAGTGTCTTCATTTGCCTCTGATGATTCTGAGGATTGCTCAAGACCTACAGGAAATTCCCTGGAAAGGAACTATGTCTACGTTGTAGCCTTAATGCAACCATTCTAGAGAAATTTCCTTATTTAGGGTAATGTGCATAAATCCTACTGTAGTGTAGAAGCAGAAATGTGGAACTTAGCATATGCCATGGCCCACCCTAAGAAAGTGGATGAATACTTAAGTAACTAGTCCACACTGAATTTCACTTAAAATGGCTTCACATAGCCATCAAGCTCATAAACGGGTGCTTGAGAGAGGGTGGGGATAGTTTAGTGGGCTGTAGCCCTACTCATATAGTGGATTCCTCAGGCATGAACTCAGACCTGGCTAGCTACCTTCATATCTTCAGTGGAAATGTCTTAAAGCCTTACCTATCCACCAGCTAGGAGTCTCCTCCCAAGGGGCAGGAGCAGGGCCTGCTTCACCTCCTTGCCCCTGCTGTCCCACAGGCTGTTCCTGACACAGCAACAGACAAAGCACCTGGACACTTGAGTTTCTGGGCTGTCCTCCTGTCTGGCTGTGCCTCAGTGCACACCTGCAGTCTAATCATGGTTTCATTAGCAGACCACGTAGGTGTACACTCCGTGACTGCAGTTCAAATTAGCCACCCAGGTTTGCTCTTCAACCATGAGAGCATCATCATCTCACTCAGCTCAGGCATCTCCTCATCACAAAACTCCTTTTATATTACCAAGCTAGTTGTCTAGACTCCTTCTGTAGACTAGCTAAGTGTTTGATCTGTAAAGTTAGGTGAAATTAATCCCATCTCTACATGCAATTTCCTGAAGGTGGAACAGGCTGTAATTCATCTCTATGAGCCTCTTCCAAAGGACAACAGGACAGCTGTGGTTGTTTGGTAACAGAGCAGAGCCCTCTGCTTTGACACCAACTTCTAGATGAAACAGTGTCACAGAATTCACAGAATCACTAGGTTGGAAGAGACCTTAAAGATCATCAGCTCCAAGCCATGCCCTAACACCTCAACTAAACCATGGCACCGAGTGCCACATGCAGGCTTTTCTTAAACACATCCAGGGATGGTGACTCCGGGGCAGACCAGAACTTTATCACCCTTTCTGTAAAAAACTTCTTCCTAATATCCAACCTATATTTCCCTAGACGCAGCTTGAGACTGTGTCCTCTGGTTCTGTCAGTTGTTGCCTAGAGAGAGAGACCAACCCCCATCTGACTACAGCCACCTTTCAGGAGGTTGTAGAGTGATAAGGTCACCTCTGAATCTCCTTTTCTCAGGCTAAACAACCTCAGCTCCCTCAGTTGTTCCTCACAGGGCTTGTGTTCCAAGCCCCTCACCAACCTCTTCTGGACGCGCTCAAGCATCTCAACTTGAGCAAGTCTAATATTTCTGAGACGCTCTGGAGTCCAGACAGGCTTGTAGATGAGATAAGACTTCTGTGAGACCAGTGTCTTTTTTTAACAGTAACTAGGAACCAGGAGGACAGCACAAGGGAATCTTGGCTAGCACTGGACACCTAATCATGTCTGCCTGAGAGCTGGGGGTGTGAGCTACCTGTGAAGTCAAGGCAGACAAAGTCAACAGACCCTGGAGACTGATTGATTCAGCTTGATCCACAACAGACACCATTGTAACCAGAACACCCACACAAGGCTGGTAGGCAGGACACAGGCTTTAACAGAGTCTTCTGGAGCAGCAGCTGGAGGCTAGGCAGGATTTGTAGTAAAAAACTGTGTGTGAGGATCTGAACTGAACCCAGCCAGAGATTCTTGTTGCTTCTGCAGGCTATTACTGGAAAGTCACAATAATTTAGAAGAAATTAAACCAGAATCTGTATCAACTTCCATCCATCCATCCATCCATCCATCCATCCATCCATCCATCCATCCATCCATCCATTTCCAAGAAAGAGTAAGATTTAGTCTTCTAATTTTTTCTTCTGTAAGATCTTTCACATTAGAGGCAGTCTTAAGTGTAGTTAAATCTACACAGGCTGATCAGCGAGACACAGGAATCATGAGATACCAGCACCCTTTTGAACCAGAAGCAAAAAGCCACACAGACCAGAGGCTGTATTTGCTTGTGCTGGACAAGCAAGACACATCTTTCTTAGGAGTATGATGAACACAGTTTTAATACTTAAAAGACATGAGGCTTAAATCACTTGCATATGAAAATTTAGATAAAACAATATACATTTAGTTTTAGGGCAGGAAGTTTTCCCAGAAGAATTAGTTTCTAGTTTCTTTCAACATGATCACAGGCTGAACTTAGGTGTAATACAAACAAAATTATGGGAATTCAAACCCTGTTTCTTTCCACCTATGAGAAGAATAAAGCTTCCTATATCCATAGTAGTACAGAGACCTCATGCACTCATATAGAAAGGAAACTTTTTCTACGCTATGAGTAGTTTTAAATCACACTGAAGATTTAAGAGAAGAACTCTGAGTAAAAAACAACACTACAGACACCGATAAGGAGTTTTATCTCAACCAACAGAGCCCAAGCAAAATGAATCACAGAAACTCTCTCATCCTGAGAAATTTATGCATTTCATAATTCCAAAAGGAAACAATCACATCAGATAAAAATCTTTAGACCAAAATTAAAAAGAATAAAGCTGACAGAACTGCCTGAAATACCTATTTTAGCAGAGAGTTATTGGAAAGTCAGCATAAATTGCCTCTTAATAATACTCATCATGCATCTATTGTCAGTAAATCCAAGTAACCCTGGTTTTATATACCTCTGTAGACTTTATTTTATTGCTTACTTGCTTAGTAAATTTAAACTAGGTATATTGGCAATGTGTTTAAACTGTCACCTGAAAAAGGTAAACTTCCATCACTCATTATGAGCCTACTTTAAAATATCCAGTGCTTGGGGCTAAAGGCATGAGTTTCCAAAGCTCAAATTATTGGTCAGAACATGTAAAAGATCCATCTTCAGAATATTTTTAGTCATGTTGCAGGCATCTCAGTAACTCTGCCTCAAAATACACTTAAAAGTTTTAACCTAAGGTAGTCAAGATCTTAGTGAGGAAGCACTGATAAACCTTTAATCCTCATCACTTCCACTTTTAATTTCAACAGAGTATCTACAAATCTGAGCTGAACAGATCTATATACACCACCAGGTAATGACCTAGCAATATTGTATGTAAAAGTTATAGTGAACAAATCAAATAGGCAGCAATGTATTATTGAGCTAATAGATAATTTCTGTCAAATCCCAGTTGTTACATCTTTGTTAATTTCTATATAACTTTTTCAGGAGAGAATATCCACTGAAAAATTGCAGGATACCATTTCATAGAGTGATAGAATATCCTGAGTTGGAAGAGCCCCACAAGGATCATCCAATCACAAGGATCACCCTGCACAGACCCATCCCCAGGAGTCACACCATGTACTGAGAGCACTGTCCAAACGCTTCTTAAACGTGTCAGGCTTGGTGCTGTGACCACTTCCCTAAGGAGCCTGTTCCAGTGCCCAACCACCCTCTGGGAGAAGAATATTTTTCTAATATCCAACCTAAACCTTCCCTGACACAGCTTCAGGCCATTCCCTCAGGTCCTGTCTCTGGTCACCACAGAGCAGAGATCTGAGCCTGCCCCTCCTCTTCCCCTCACGAGCAAGCTGTAACTGCAGTGAGGTCTCCCCTCAGTCTCCTCCAGGCTGAACAGACCCAGTGCCCTCATCCTCTCCTCACAGCTTCCCCTCAAGGCCCTTCACCATCTTTGTTGCCCTCCTTGGACACTCTCTAATAGTTTAATGTCTTTCTTACATTGTGGCACCCAGAACTGCCCCCAGCACTCGAGGTGAGGCCATCCCAGGGCAGAGCAGAGCAGGACAATCCCCTCCCTTGCCCGGCTGGTGATGCTGTGCCTGATGCCCCCAGGACAGGGTTGGCTCTCCTGGCTGCCAGGGCACTGCTGACTCATTTTCAACTTGCATTGACCAGGACCCCCAGGTCCCTTGCGCTGGTCTGCAGCACTTTTCCCCAGCACAAAGGCACATCCAGGGTTGTCCCAGCCCAAGAGCAGATGTTGAAACTTCACAAGGTGGTTGTCTGTCCATTTCTCTAATTTGTCAAGGTCTCCCTGCAAGGGCTCTCTGCCTCCAAGTCAACAGTTCCTCCCAATTCTATACTGTCAGCAAACTTCCTTAGTATTCCTTCAAGTCCTGCATCTGTTTGGTATACAAATTGTATGTAAGTGGCTTTGCAAATATATTTAGCAGGTTAAACTTTTCAGTTACTAGCAATTCAAACAAATGCTTTAGAAGTTAAGAACCTTTGAATCCCATAATCCCCTGGATCCTTCAGTTCCTTCAGGAATAGATGGATAAGCCTGGACTTCTTCCCAGCCCCATTCTTGCTAAAGAATGAATAGCATTAACATTGCCAGAGGAGGATGTGAGGAAACATGCAATACCTTCCATCAGGCATTACGAAATCCAATGTCAAATGTCACAAAAATTTCCAAGCTATTTCACAGTGTTTTAACAAGCAAAAGAAGCATTAATTCAGCGTTTAAAAATGAAACACTCAAGTAGTCATTGTAATTAGTATTAAAATAGGATAGAGAATTCATGTAAAGTCTGACAATAGGCTTTTATATGCCAGTAACACACTGTAAATTACTTTTAAAAGACAGTTATTATTTCAAGTGTTCAAAAATTTCTGACAAGAGACTAATTAATAACATTGTATTGGTCTTAGTAAAATGGACACTATTGTCTTCTAAAGCCTAATTTTGAAATTATTGTGAAATCTCAGATGCATTATGTTGTCTGATTTAAACTGCATTTAACACTGCTTTGTTATTTAAAAATACAATTTGAAAGTAAGATAACAAGAACTAAACTTATTTGGCCTAAAGGGAAAATAATTAAAGGAAAGAGCTAAATAACTACATAAATATTCAGAGAGGAAAAAAATATTGAAAAGAAGAGAAATATTTTCACTGGGATTAGTGGCACTAGTGTCAAGGGCTGAAGCTGAAAAAAAAATTAAGCTATGTATTGGGAAAAAGTATTTTTGAAGACAATAAGGTTGGCTGGACAGAGAGGAAATTGCTTTTCATGTGAACCAGCTTGATCCCCTTCCTTTCCTCTCTCCTAGGCAGTTAGAGAGATTTCTCAAAGAGGAACAGTTGGTGCCCCTTATCTTTTCATGAGTCACCGAAGTTATTTGAATTGTCAATTACAAAATTAAAAATTCTCAAGAGCTTTTCTCCTCTAGTTTCATCCACTTCATGGACACCATTAACCAACGGAGAGAGGACATCCTAGCTTCTAGATAACCTGCAGAAAGGTGTGCAGTCAGATGAGGAACATAATGGAAACACTGTGTTTTGTGGTACCTACAAACGTTCTTGGCCAGTGCCAACTCCGACCCTACATGCCAGAAGGCAGGAGGCATCCTGCACATCACAGCCATTAAGGTGCTACTGTATTGGTTTTGAGAAAACCGATCATCACTGGACATGACTATCAACTCAGTCCCTAAGTAGTGGGCAGATACTCAGGATGGCACAATATTGGAACTATTCTTCAGCTTATATAGAAACATCCACAGTTAGTCCTCAGGGCTTTTGTTTTCATTTTCCGAGGTTGTGTCTGCACTACGGCTACAAATTAATAATTGGGTTATTCTCTCATAAACTCAACACAGTAAAATGTGTTGTATTCATTTATTTGTTTTGACTGAATACCATATTACTGGAAGGTCCATGGAGAAAACAGAAAATGCTGCATACTTAATGACTTGATTTTTTTCTCCCTTTTCTGAAAATGTCCTGATTTCATGAGAAAAGAGAAAGGAAAAGAGAAAGGAAAAGAGGAAAAGAGAAAGGAAAAGAGAAAGGAAAAGAGGAAAAGAGAAAGGAAAAGAGAAAGGAAAAGAGAAACTGCAACTTCATGAAAATGGTTCTTTTATCTTGCATCCTTTGTTATTGTTTTGTTAAAATTTATGCTAGCTCTTACATAGACAGGGTCTCCTTTTAAGTCTAGCTTCAGCCGTGGTCAGATAACTTTGCAACAGCCTTTGCTGTTCCTGTTCATGGTGGGGGTTTTTTGGTGGGCTTTGTTTGTTTGGTTTCATTTTGGGGTTTGTCATTTTGTTTCCTATTTTTAAAGTTGTTATATGACACACACACCTCCTCCTGGCTGGATATTATCACCTGGGACCAGTAGCCTGGTTGCAAACTTCTGAGCACACCTAATCCTTGCACTCCCTTCATTGCCCAGCACAGGTATCCAGATCTATCATAAATACTCTCAAAAGCTGCTTGAAAGAAATGGGTGTCTCATAAAATCTGCTGTGCTGGCTGAGGGGTTGGCAGCAGTTGCCTCCAGCAGCAGACTGGAAGTAACCAACAAGTACACAAGGCAGATCTCAGCATCACAGCCTTTTCCATACTGATTTGGATCACTGGAGTCCCATGTCCAAAGTGGTTTGTATTATCAGGAAATCAGACTTGGACACTCATGCAATTAATTAGTCAAGCTCCTGTATATGGACAGATATCAAATCCTCAGTGAGTGTCTGTAGATTTTTATGCTTCTCTTCTCCTACTTCCTTAACTACTTTAAGCATGATGTTTTGCTTGAGTTTCTTTGGTTTGTTTCTTATAGAACTTGTGTTTGTCATAAGCAGAGATGAGGACTGTGCAGCAAGTTGTTGCCTATTCACAGAAGAGAAAAGCAGGGCTCATTCAATAAAAAGTGAAATGAAAACCCATTTCTGTTCCTCCACCAAAGTTCTGAATGCTGAAGTAAATATATGTTCTGAGCTGTGGCTTTTGACAAAATAGGAATTAAAACACCTTTAATAGAAAAAATCAAAACACAGTTAAATGGTGGTTGAGCTAGAGCAATAAACATATATTAAAGCAGTAAATCAATTTTTATTCAAAATCACTCTAGTTCTCCTTTCTACTCTACACCAGCTAGATTGAACTGCACACCAAAATCACTGTGTGTTTTACATATTCTCCAAAGACTCTGGAGGCCAAAAATCTAAACATCACTAAGCTTCCTTTACAATGAATATGTTTTTGGAGAACATGCTTGAACACGCTTTTTAAAATTACAAGCAATTCACTACTTTCCCTGAACTTTGGCCAAGACTGCTTTGGCCAAGATGTAACACCAAATGACTTGGCTCTCAACACAATCTTACAGCAAGGACCCACAACAAGGATTTACATCTAAACCCACACAGACTTCTGTGGCACGTGACATGATTGCTCCCACAGGGAGATGCTACTTCCAAGTTGTGTTATCAAGAAATATTCCCTGCCTTTCACATAATTGTTCAGTAATATGCATTTTGTGTATGGAATAAAACAGAAATGCTGATGGGCCAGCTTTTATGGTTGCTGACACAAACTTTTTGAGCGTAGCTGTATAAGATCTGCTGACACAAACCTTCTCCTTGAGAACAGCTGTGATTGCCTGCTGCTTTGGGGAGGGGATGGGGAGTTCTTTTCTCCCTTTTTCTGCCTCCTGTGGTGAACTCCAAAATGCTAGCTGTACTGATAGGGATGGAGTATCTGCCAATAGCTGGTTATGATATAGATGCAAACACATGAAAGACAAAGTCAGTTCTCCTGGCTTCATCCTCCATTTGTCTTTCAGATTATTTAATAACCCCATGCTCAGCAGTATTTGAATAAGACGGACAGTTATCAAAAGTGCTCCAGTTAAAGCTGAATACAGCATTATGCCTGCTCCTCTAAACTGATAAGCACTTGGGATAGGCAAAATTCCCACAAAGAATCAGATGCAAGGCAAGTTACTTGAAGGTTAGTGAGCATATTCACAGAGGACAAGTGCAGCTTGAGAGAGGGTAAGGCAGCAGAGTTCCAGGCTCTGCATTTCAGCGCACAGCTAGTGTTTTAAGTGTTTCAAAAGACAGTCAAGGAGCATCCCATCTCCCTGGTTCAGCACAAATAATTAAGAGCCTATGTCTACCCTCATCAGTAACAAAGAGTTTAAAGATATGCTTAAAAGTATTTTGCTGATTTTGGGCCTCAGTGGCTTGTTTGTGAGGATCTCAATGCTGACGAATCCCCCTTGAATGTAAGAGTGCATTTGGGTCTTGGAGGAGCTGATGTACTTTGCAAAGTCTTTCATAGCAGTTGCCACCACAGAAGCCTCATTGCTTAATTTAGATATCCTACAGCAATTACTGCCAAGCTGTGTCTGTGTTGATAAGGCAAGCATTTTGCAATTCCAGATTTTTTTGACTTGTGAATGCTCATTTCACTGGTCCTAGAACTGCCTTAACATAGCACAAGGTCAATCTTCTGATTTATAACCACCCTCTTACTCACACGTGTTTCAAGCTCACAGCTCAAGCAGGGCTGCTCACTCCCTCACTAAGTCCATGCTCAGGTGTCAAGACCTAGAGTGCAGCACTCACCAGAAAAGTTCAATCCTGAGCAAAAGCATGAAGCTTCCTGTTAAAGAAATTAAATTTAAAAAACCCCGAAACCCCACCATTCACCCCCAAAACCCAACTAAACAAAAACCTCACCACAATGATGAGCTACAATTAAAAAAAAAAATAAAATCAATACTTGTGTTGTAAGGCACACTAAGACCAGGGTGCTAAGCCAAAATGTGCTTTCCCAATGGCTGCCAAAAAAGTTTTGTGCCAGCAGACATGAGACACACATGCACAAAGTTGCATTTTTGCATTCTCCCCTCTGCCCCCATACAAACAATAAAGATGATTAGACTTTAAATAGCATAGTCTCTGTCCAGTGAAACCCTCTGTGTTGCAGGCAGAAATCCACACAACCACACTGCTCAGCTCAGTTCGTTTCAGACAGAAAGCCTAAGCAGATGGATGAAGTACTGACAGAAAAGTCAGCACATTGTGCCTTCTTCTAACAGAAATTAACAATTCTGACCTTTTCTTATAAGAAGTATAAAAAGTGAAGACATCCACAGACCCCCAGTACTGTCTTTATTGCCCAACTAAATTTTTCCATCAAAATTTCTATATATATCTTGAATTTCAGCAAGGTGAAAATAAGAAAGAAACTAAAAGCTCCAGGCTTAAGAGTTGTCCTTGTTTACTTTTCCTCAAATAAAACATTTCTCTTTCCTGCACCAAAGGAATTATTTGGAGTCTCATACCATTCTTTGAAAGCCATCTCAGATGGTATGAAGCTATCATCTTGTCCTTTGTTGTCTTTCCCCAAAGAATTCTTCCAGAGTGTAGTGAGAGAGAGAAGGTAGTACTTGTGGGGTGATAAAAATAAATCGAAAAAAGCTAGCAAGATGTATGGTGTGACCATTGCTAGCCTCTCTTGGCTGTGCAGCTTGCAGCTGGAGCTTCATCTGAAAACAATCAAGTTTTGTGCTTTCACCAGGCTGGAAGGTCTTACCCCTCCCTACCTCCAGAAATGGGAGACAAATGGCAAAAAAGAAGCTCCTGAAACCTATGGACCAAATAACAGCAACGCTGAGTTACAGAGATGCTGGCACATTAAGGAGAATTTTACAAAAGCAAGTCTTGTCCTTTCTGCAAGCTGTTATAAGCATCTCTGCCTCAAAATTCTCCAAAAATAGGCCAAATCTGCTATAATTCACAGACGAGCTAGCTGAAAAAAAAAAAAATCAGACCGCCTTAACTATCTATTGCCTAAATCCTAAACAAGCAAGGAGACAAACCAGAGTACAGCATTCACCTTGAAGCAAATAACTTGTCCTGAAACAGAAAATAGGAGTTATTAAGCTAGGCCATGTCCCTGCTCATTAAAATTTGACCTTTATTACTAGATCATTACTTCCAGTTATTGCCCATTTCTCCTCAAGGCAGTGTAAGACACTTACCTCATGTATGAGCCAAAGGATGAGTCCCTTGGCAGATGAAGGCTGTGGGGTAGCTGGGCAATGGCAGAGGAGGCTGGCTGCCTGTACCTCACTGTGCCTTGAGACAATAGGTCCCATGGATGACTGAGGAAACAACTTCATTTCTTTCAATTCCAAGGAAAAAGATGATTTTCAGCTGAATGGAGAACAGTGCTGAGGGAGAACAGCAAATTTGCATCCTACCAAACCAGTAGCACCACTGAATACTGTTTTTTTATTTTTATTTTTTAACATTCAAGAGACAGCAGGGGCAGGCTCTGCCTCTGTCAGTCTTGCAGCCTCCAGTGGCAAAAAAAGTCCCCAAACATAAATCCATCTTATTAAATGTATTTTCTGCTCTGTTCTCACAGTCCTGCCTCTGGTCCCTTTGCATCAGCCACCCTGGGAATCAGCAGGGACATGCACAGCTCCTGTCCTATACCACAGCACTGGATGAACCTCACAGAGCTACCTCTAAAATACTGTTCTGGAGGAGGATGAAGTTTAGAGGCACAATATCAGAAGGGAATAGCCCCATCTGCTGAATGTTGATCTCCACGGGTCTGTCAGCATCAGCAAATATTAAGTTGTATCTTTTGGCCTTCTGAAAAATGCCTCTCTACTTTGTGCATGACCAGTCCTTGATTGACTCATTCCTCAGCTTTCCTTTCCCACATACAAAATGTATCCCAAATGTAACTGGATCCTTTTATAATTAAAGAAATGAGAAATTAGGATGACTTAATTTGAAAAATATACTCTGAAGTAGGCTGAATGTCAAGGACTTTACAGTGTACAAGAACTGCATTTGATTTCAAGACTTGCATTCATTTTTGAATCAAGAGACCTGTGCATTTCAGTCTCCCACATCCAACTTGAGTCCCAGTGCCTGTGCTGCAGGTCTGCCCTCTCTGTTCACACACAAACCAGCCTGGATCTAAACACATTTCTCAAAACTTCTTTCAAAGTAGAAAATATTTCCACAAAAAGACTGTTTTCAACAAACTGTCAAGAACTTGTCTGTTAGTATTAAAGCAGAGTGCATTTCAAATAGAGTGGATGATACGAATATGAGACTGTATTTCAAAGGCCCTGTTCTACTCAGAGACATCCTGGAGAGCTGTTCAGAATAAGCCCATGTACAGGCAAGTCCTCAGAGCCAGGCCACAAAAAAGCCAATGTTCCTGCTTGAAAAACTGAAGCCTTTTCCCCTGCTCACCTTTTGAGGTCTCAGCTCAAATCCTCTTTAGAAGAGCAGAAAACTAAAAAATCCTAAATTGCTAAGCCATGTGAACTATCTTTACTGGTGACAGCCATATGCATTTTTCCATCTTCCTAGTTAATCAGAAGAGAAGTCAATCTGGACAGTCCTGTGAAGTTTCTTTCAAGTTTAGCAGGGGTACCAGAGGGGAAGGCTTTGAGGAAGCAGAGCCCAGTCTATGGCTGCTGCCTGCCTGGGTCTTGCTCTGTACAAGCCTCAGAGCACTCAGTCTGTAACTCACTCTCTCACATAATGCAGAGCTAATTGCTGGTTTAGTACCCACCCACAAAAGCCTACAAAGGCCTCACCAAAAATCTCTGCAGAGCACAGAAATCTTCACTCAAATGGACAGAAGCAAAATACTTAAGTCTTCCTGCTTCCCTAGGCACAAACACAGACTAGAGAGAGAGAGAGGAAGGGAGTAAAACCAGCCTAATGCTGCTTTGAATGATTCCAGCAACATCAAACAGATCAAAAGAACACGATGATCTACTAAAAAAAAAAGGAAAAAAACCCCATAGAACAAAACATCCAAACACCCAAACACAAGACCAAAACATAAAAAACCCACCCAACAAACCAAAACCCAGAACTATTTCCCACAGTAATCAAGAAATCATTGTGAACTTTGGTGCACCTAAAATCCACATATATTTTTCAGATTGCTCAAACTGGGAGACGATGATAGCATCATCTACCTTCCCTGTCATTTCACATTGAAGTGTGAAATAGAAATGGCATTTTTGTTAAAATACTCAAAATAAGTCTTATTTTTAAGTTGCATACTTCAATAAAAAATGGGAATATATTATATTCCTTTAAAGGTAATTACCTTGCTTACTGTAAACAGTGCATTTGGCATACTCCATTTGAGCATGCAGAAATACTCAAACCAAATCCATGTACATGTATTTTCAAGTATGAAGCAACATTTTTCACCTCCCACCTCTGCATTTGCACAAATTTGTTCTATTGTACATATAAAAACCTTACACTTGTCCCTGAAAGACTTCAAATCAACTCAGTTCAAGTCTCTGTGCCAGACCTCTTTCTGCCAAGAACCTGGAGTTTCCTTTCTGGCTGCAAATAATTATTCTGTTCCTGTAGAGAAGGATGTAAATCCATGCTCCATTTAGATTTATCTTTAGAAATTTCATGAGGACCTTAGGGGAAAGCTTTCCATTCAGTTTATCTCTGGAGTTTCCTGAACTGACAGTTCAGACATCAATCTGTCCTTAATACTCCTAATTTCTGATATTTATTTTCTCCTCCTCTTGGAAAAGCTCAACAATTCATAGAAAAATCTTACCAGTTATTTTCAATCCAAGTACTTTTATTTTCTGAGTTTCAGTCCTGCTCCTCTCCTATTCTAAGCCATGTGACATGGCAAGTTCACATAGCTCTAACCAAATCTCCAAACTAAAGGACAGCAAAGTCTCACTAAAGAGCATTCGGCCTAATACTCTCCCCCACCTCTGCAGGAGAGGAAAAACCTTTTAAGTATAGGTGAAAAGGCACTGTTGGAATAAGATTTGTCAATGGAAATATCAGAAAATAGATCTGTCTTAGCAGTAGAGCTTGTCTCTCGAGGTACAGAATCACCAAGCTCCCCTCTGGTTACCTGCTCAGACTTTCTAGAGCATGCAAACTTCAGCAAGGCTAATCACAAAAGGCAGCTGACGGTCTCACTTTCAACAGGGAATGTAAGCAATGGATACTGTCTGAAGAGCCCCTTCCTGGGATCCAAAAGGCCAGGGTCTCCAGGAATTAACATGACAGGCTTCTAGCCATGGACACGAGCAGCTGTGGGACTTTTTATGAATGTTAGGACTTCAGCAAAGAACAGACAAGTTTGGTCACTCCTGCTTTTGCAAATCTATACACTGTGACACACACCTGCTCTGAGTGGCAAAGGAGACTACTGGGTTTGTCACTTCTAATTTAAAAGCTTTATGCTACACACAATTACCCCAAAGGCAGTAAAACATGATCTATTTTAATTTAGATTTGATCTGCTCTTTCATGTGGGCACAAAGCATACTGTAGTTTTTAATCAATTAGAGTTTTAGGATCACTGAATTATTTAGGTTAGAAAGGCCTTTAATGTCATCAAGTCCAACCATAAACCTAACACTGCCAATTCTACTACTAAACTATGTCTCCAAGTGCCACATCTACACATCTTTTAAATACTTCACATTAAATTGAGCACAGTCAAGCAGCAAGATCTTAATTAGCAGCTCCATTAATATCTATGCTGTGAGTATGGTCACATACAAGAAAAAAAATTACCACTGTGCATATTTCATCTGTACTTTGTGAACTAAGCATAAAATCTGGTGGTATCCCAACGTCCTTCAACAACTTTGCAAGTCAGGCAAGTTGCACAAAGTTCAACTATTTACAAAGCTCATAGCTATGCAGAGCCATCTATTTCTAGCCAAGCTACAGAACATAAATTTCATAGATCCTGAAATTATTTCATTTGTCAACATTGTCAACATCAACCTATTCTTTGCCCATCAGAGCTGAGTTATTTTAGCAGCACTTTTTCAGAACACCTGAGCCAGCAGATGCTCTAGGCTATACAGAAACAAATGGAGAAATGCAGCCTTCAAATGATGGAAAGCCCAGAAATCCTTGGCTGGTGACAATACTCAGTGTACTTCTCATAAACTGAATAATGAAACAAGGTCAGCTGGACACTCCCATAGCTAAAAATATACACAGGGTCTCAAAGCAGGGTGGGGATGGCTTGGAGCCAATTTCCATGGTGCCAGAACTGGGCAGATCTCACTCCCTCAGCTGGCCAGGGACACCTGTACAAACTGTGGCTGCCCTACAAGTACACACTCGATACCACTAGAAGTTCTGTATGCTCTCCTCTCATCCCCAGGAGGACACAGCACAAGGAGGAGCACAAGGAGGAGCTCTCAGCAGCCTTTACAATAACCCTGCATTAGGTCTGTAACATCCTTCCTGCTCCTCCAGCAAAACAAGCAGGTAATGCAATCTAAATCACAGGAAAAGCTGGAACACAATGAGACAAACCAGCTTGTGATGGCATCATTTTAGAAAGCATGCTTTATTGCAATTGATGAACAACAAGGTTCTGCCTTCACACAGGAAGTGTCATCTTTTTCATGGAGAAAGCAGAGAGTCTATCCAAAACCAGGATTAAAGCCCAGCTCTCTGCAGTATTACTTTAACAGTTTAATAACAGCACCAAGGCAGCAAACAAAAATGCCCTATTAACTTAAGCAGGAACAAAACTGGATCTTCTTGTAAAGTAGAGTCAGAATTGCAAACATAAGACTTATGCAACACAGCCTCTTTTTTCCTTTTTGAAGAGTTACATAAAGTATAATTTAGCTATAATATAAAATAAGCAAGACCTCAGTTTTGTAGTTAGAGACTGAGCTGCTCAGCTGAAGTTTGCTTATTCTATAAAGTGTTTGCTAGGAAAGTGTGTTTTCATTTAATTCATGCTTACATCCTTAAAACCAAAGGTCAAAAACAAGGAAACAACAGCTGAACTGTAGCTAAGTAGGTCTTGGATAGAACCCAGAGCTGACAAGAACCAAAATCTTCACAAGAGTAACAGAAACTTCAGCTTTTGCATTCTACTTAATGAAACATGATTTTTTATGAGAATCAGTTTACATAGAAAGATTTTTTTAAAAACTGAACCTGATTTTGAATAAAACCTGAGTCAAAGTGTTTGATCAGATTTTCAGCTAATGTATTTTTAAGCTGTAAAAACATTTATTTGCATATGAATGAATATTTGTACTGCAGATGTTCCACACCTGTTTGCATTTTGCAGAAGGACAGTTGCTTTTACATGTTTTAATCTCAATCACAGCACAGAGAAAACTCAGATCTAGAACTCCATCTCTCATTTCAGGGCAATTATAATTGAAGTCCACATCATGTGGTTTTCTTCTTCTTCATTCAAAGCAAACACTTTTTTCTTTTTCAATTTTGGTACAGGTCTTCAAAGTAGAATAGCTTGTCATAGACTTTTAAATTCTCCTGAACTGAATGAGGATCAGTGACAGTGAGATTTACTGCATAAAACAGAACCTGACTTCTGTACAAGCATTAAGGGAAATTACAACTTTCTTTCACTGCATCAACAAGGAAGTGCTTACACTTAAAATCAACATTATATTACTTTTCACCCTTTGGATGACAAGTCAATTGCCTCTTGTCCCCTTTCACCTCTCATCTCCCTCACCAGCAGCTCTTGGATACTTTTTAATACAATATTTGTCTAATATTTCACTTATAAATCTCAAGTTCAGGTTGCAATCTCAGTACAAGCAACAGCTCTGCCTGAGTACTCCCATACATTTTTTTCTTCCTTCCCATGGTCACTTCCTGTATTACCAAATGTAATGGATGTTTGACAATTACCTTGAAGGACTACACAATCAAAAATGTAGCTTAAAAATCCAAACAAACCAAAACCAAACAAAGTTTAGAAATAAAGAAACATGATAACAAGAACTGTCCTTTTCCTCATAACAACAACAAAAAAAATATAGAAACAAAATCTACGTAGAATGTTCACCATAACAGGCAGGAATAATATTGTTCAGGGTGGCGCCAAGATTCACTTGGAACAAGCCAGTTTTGCGTCTTGGCAGAACCACCCTTCAAGAAAAAAGGCCATGCCAACAATCAGCAACTTCCCAGAGATGACTTGTGGTGGTAGCTATCCAGATTACCTCTCCATGGACCCAATCCAAAACTCATTACTGGCAACAGGCTTTTGAAACAGCCCTGTTACATTTTTTTTCCACAATGGAAAAACTCTGTATTTACTTGATAGACTGGAAAGAACCTTCAACTCTTTGAAGTCTGGGATTAACAAGAGAAAAGGACATAATGTTTGGCTTTGGCTTGGCAAGCAATACCTTGGAGGGAAAAAAACCTCTGTGATCTAGAAATGATGCAATTTATGTAGTGCTAGTATGGTGCAGGTACATCAGAAGATACCTTTAAAATTAAAGGTCTGGAGATAGCAAAATTACCAGTTGCTCCATTTTAGCAACACAATTTAGTTAGACTTTACCAACAAATCTTTTAAGGAGAAGCATAAATGGTGTTCAAAAAATGAAACATTTTAAATAAAACAATTTAATCTGAATTTATTTTAGCAACATGCTTGCAATTGTGTTCAGACAGCATCAACATAATAATTTAATATAAAATAAAATATTCAAAATCCTGTAATTTCACTCTTTTATTGTTTTAGGACTACATAATCTATTCAAAATAAATGTTGTTGTTCTTCTTCAGGAAAGTGGCCATACTTGAAGGAACCAGGACTTTCAGTAGCATTTTAGGCCACAGGACAGTGGTGGAGTAAGCAGCTGATCCACATAAAAAGCTGTTCTGGCTTATTTAGTTTTCAGTGGGGTCAAGTCACTGAATTAGTTTGCAGTTTAAACAAATCACGTCAGTACAAAGCCAGGAAAAATGTATGACAAAGTTGGGAGCATTGGAGTCTTATCATCTTATCATCTTTCACTGATGAAACTGAAGATGGAATTTCACTATTCAATGCACAAGTAAGTAATATTAAATACACAGAAATATTTTCAATTGATACAAAATAATGACTCCAAACCTAAAACATGTCTAACTAAAAATAATATATAAATCCCCATCTCAAAAATTAAGGAATTTATCTCCTTCAGGAGGTTGTCTTTTCCAGACAGCAGTCTACAATCAGTATTATCATGCAGTGGAGGAAGTAACTGCTCCATCATTCCCAGAAATCTCTCTCTGCCAAGGGAACCATGTGTATTAGGAAATGCTACCCCCTATCGTCTGACTAGTCTGAACATCTCCTTAAAACAATAATTTTCAGGGGTTAACTCTGCTTTTCTTAGAAATTACTACATTAATCATAAGCTTTCTTTTTACTCATCAGCTTAGTCCTTCACCACAGCACTTTGACCCTGGCTTTCCCTCTTACTGCTTCCTCCAATAGGAAAGCAAGCCAGAGCACAAAAAAAACTATTACTTCAAATAACTGACTTTTTAATGTTCTGCACGAAAGTTTGTATTCTTTTTTGTACTTTTGTGTAAATACTACTTCAAATCCTTACACAGTATTTTACCAGTTGTTTTCCCACTCCCATCCCTTTCCAAACCCTGAAAACTAAACTCTCCTAAAAGCCCTTTTTTCAAAGATTTTATATTTAAATACCTTTTCTAAAAAGCTGAAGCAGTAGGATCTCAAGATGTAAGAATGCTATTGCAAAAGAAAATAGACAGTGATCTCTGAGCGCACAAAAGGCCATACCCATGACCATATGAATCCAAATCAGTTTTAAGTCCTTTGTGAACAAGCTGGAGGGTCTAAGAAAGAAGTTCAAAATAATGCTGAGCATCAGCATCTCCAGAGGACAGCCAGTATTATTGCCACCATGGTACTGCAAAGCTTACTGCCAGTTCACTCCAAAGTTCTCTTGCATGTCCTGAAGTTGTGCCTGCAGAAAACAGAGAATTCACCATTTTAGTGAGTGCACATAGCAGAAAAATGGTCTTTGCACTCTACAAGTAAGAGCTGTCATGTAATATCCAAAGGACTGGAAGCTTTTAACACAATTTAAAAGTAATATTTAGAGTGCTGGCTCACAGAATGCCTACACTATCTAGCTTATTTTTATTAACAGAGGAATGACGGTTCAGGAGCACTTTTGAATACTGTGAGGAAAAGAATATTTTTAAAGTTATAGCTCAGTAAATCGAAGACTTCAGTTAAATAACAACATGTGGTTATTAACAGCAGTCTAGGTACATTTGAGATTTTACTTTCCACTAAGAAACATTTTAAGTATTCAGTTTCCTTGAAGGCATCACCTCTAAGAGGAAAAAACCCCTAATTTTAGCCTGCTTTGTGTGGGCTCAGCAAAGCTATCACAAAAGTAAGGATTAAGTGCTGCAAAAAAAGCTTTTTCCCCCAATCTCCAAGAGGCAAGGTGTTAGTGACATAGTTATTTACCTGTTCTCAAACCTGCTCTCCCTCCTTTGGCTTCACTCTCCTACACTTGTGGGATATGACTGTAAAATGTAGTACAGACAGTTATGTAAGAAGCAGCTGCTAAAATAATGCAGTGTATCAACAAACTAACAACCCAAAATGCAAGCACTGCCCTGCCATCACCTGGAAAGAAGAGACTTTGAGTTGCCCAGTAAATGCCACACTATAAAGAAAGTGTAGTCATTAATTTGCTTTCATTTTACAACTAAGCACAAAAGGGAAGGACTGAAAAGAAAACGTATTCTCTTTCCTTTGTAGCAAGTTAAATGTTTAATTTCTGGTAATGATAATAAATTGGGTGCCAACATGCACAAATTACTCACTGCTCACTTTGGAGAATACTTGTTATAGCCAGAACCACTCAATTATATCACCAAACAGAAGAGGACCATAAAATAAAGAAAAATTACTTTGTCTGCAAACAGGGAGAAAAATATATATAGTGTAAGGTTTAACCCCCTTACAGGTTTATAAGATGAGCTGACTTTATGCTACCTTCTGTGAACTCATTATACCCTATAAATTCTAATAATTCTTTGCATCAAACACACCATTAAAATGGTCAAATATCACTGGACATTATAAATATTATGCCATTAGCAAAACTAATGATGCACCATTTATATAGGAAGGCCTCTTACATTGCCTTTTACAAAAATTCAAAACTGTCTCAAAACTTTCCTCAAAATCCGTAATGCACACAGGGAAGGCTAACTTGCCTACACAGAGGCTTACCTGACTCACCTGCAGTGACCCACTTGAGGGGTAAAATACTTGTGCTGAATCCCCCTTCTGAATACAAACAACTTAAAAAGAAGCAAGCTCAGGGATGACTGCAAGCTATTTAAAACTCTTCCTTCTATGCCTGGTGGCATCCTGGAGACTCCGTGGTCTTTACATTTGGAGATATTCCCAACTTAGCTCCTTCACTGATCAGCCTCCGCTCAAGAAGCAGCTAGTCCACAGTGTAATAATAACTGTGTCAATTTGAAGTAAGAACTGAGATTAGGACTTGGGAAGGAGCAGTCACAGTGTCAGGCATCCTTAGAGCTCAGCTAGAGTCCGGTGGAACCTCCTTCCTAAGTCTCCATCTCTGTGTGGTAACCATGAAAACTACAAACCTCTCACTACTGCTGTTCTCCTACATGAAGAACAATTTCTCTCAAAATTGCCAAGATTTCTTTCTCACCTGCCTGTTCCTGGAAGGCCACACAATTTCAGTGAATACCTTTTGATCCTGGTAACAACTATTTGCTACCAACTTTCTCTAAAAAAAAGCCTGGCATGTTTCTAAGATTACTTCAAGTCCATGACAGTGAATTCTGTTTTTTCCCATCTTAAACATTCTGTGTTGCACTTCAGAAACATGTATATATATATGGGTATGTAAAGAGGAGCCCTGGAGTCTCTGTCTGATGGGGAAGATGTAAAAATGGAGGTAGATGTCAGGGTTCTCCTTCAGCTCTCCTTTCAGCTTCAAAGAAGGAAAACTAATCCCGTTCATTTTCTTCATAAGCCCTGCAACTATCTGAAGGGAAATGAAAAAAATAAAATAATAATGTTTCCTTTTCCAAACAACTGCTAATAAGACTTACAAAAAATCTGAAAACAAAGTCAATACATTTTTAAACTAGGTGAAAGAAAGATTAGTTTCAACAATTTTAAACTTTTTGCCTCTGAGAGTCAGAAGCAAGACAGTAGGAAAAGAACAGTCACCACATACAAGCTACAAAATAAGGTGTAACAGCCCAAAATACATAAGCAGGCATATTCCAGACAAGGAATTAATTGGCCCACTTTGAATGAAAAGTATTTTAAATACTTTATAATATAATTTATAATTATAGTATAATTTATATAATATAGTTTATAATACTTTATAAATATATAAACTGCCACCAGATGTCAGTACAGCCTAGAGAATTGCTAGTACAACCCCCTACTCCAGGCTGATAAGGATATTTATTTAACTCCCCCCAGCTGCCCCGGTACACAAACGCAGCCCTTCTGCAAATCCTGAATGGAAAAAAATCACACACAACAGATCTCATTTCCACATTATCAACATGACCAAAACCCAGCAAAGGTGTAAGAATAGCCCTAAACTTCTTATGCCTCAGGACAACAAGAATCAGCTTGATACTAAATAATCTATTATTAAGGTTCAATGCCCTCCTCTCTCATGCTCATCAGATTCTCTAGCAATGAGTCTGGGCCCCACACATTCACATTCCCTCTGCTCCTAAAAAGCTGTAGTCTCCTTAGATTATGCTGCAAAGTGACATGGAATATTTAGCTGTGAGGTTGCTAAGCTAAATAAACACTTTGACCCTGGCTTTCCCTCTTACTGCTTCCTCCAATAGGAAAGCAAGCCAGAGCACAAAAAAAACCTATTACTTCAAATAACTGACTTTTTAATGTTCTGCATGAAAGTTTGAATTCTTTTTTGTACTTTTGTGTAAATACTACTTCAAATCCTTACACAGTATTTTACCAGTTGTTTTCCCACTCCCATCCCTTTCCAAACCCTGAAAACTAAACTCTCCTAAAAGCCCTTTTTTCAAAGATTTTATATTTAAATACCTTTTCTAAAAAGCTGAAGCAGTAGGATCTCAAGATGTAAGAATGCTATTGCAAAAGAAAATAGACAGTGATCTCTGAGCGCACAAAAGGTGTCCCTTCCCCATAAACAAGGAAAAACAAAAGAGGGAAACAATATTCTTTCTGCCAGAGTCCCTGCTTAAAAGTTGCAAATCTCACTTTAGTTGTATTTAGGACCATGCCAGCAGGATATTAGATTTAAAAGGAAAATTACTTTTTCAGCTTATTCTACATTTAAACTGATAAGTTCTACTTGTCTTACAGCATATAGAATGAAAGAAACACAAAGGAAGAAGAGAAAGATTGCCAGGACAAAGCACAAAGTATAATACAGTCTAGGGAGCAAGTGGTAGGGAGCACTGAGTGGAAAACATGCGGTATAAGACTTTTGTATCCCAATTTAATTTAGAGTTGCAGTTGATGTTGACACCTCTGATTTTCTTTGAAAAGAAACTGAAATTTTAATTCCCCTACAATGTCTTTGCCTTCTAACCTCTGCTTCTAGCTCTTTTGGGTAGAAAATGAGAATTGAGTAGATCTTAGAAAACAAGTCCCAACCATTTAAGGGTGATTTTCATTTAACACAATACTGATGTGTCAATTTGAGGATGTCCACACTGCAACTTTTATGTATCACTACCTATAAACAAAACAGGTATTTTCTGATCACTGTTTAAGGATGGAAGTACTGCAGTGTATTGTTCCTACTATTTAAGTTTCCCTCAAGCCAGCAGTACAGCTGGAGCATATCATAAGGCCCTTCTGACCTTGGTCTGAACACAAGACATTGATGATGTGACGTAATGACATAATTTGTTTACTGACACCATAATGTACAGTATGAAATACAGGCTGTCAGAAATACAATCAACATAATATTCTGTCCTTGCCCTCCAGACGATTTCCAAGGCAGGGAGAGTAAACAGCCTTCTCCCAGCTTTCTTAGTTTCCACAGCTGAGAGTGTAGGATGTTTACAATACCTGTCACTCAGAGCTCCCAAGAACAGACCAAATGTCAGCAGACCTATTACTGACTTCATCACCGACTGCTGGAAACATGCAGATGTCACGTAATGGAAGGAAAAAGTCCATACCCATGACCATATGAATCCAAATCAGTTTTAAGTCCTTTGTGAACAAGCTGGAGGGTCTAAGAAAGAAGTTCAAAATAATGCTGAGCATCAGCATCTCCAGAGGACAGCCAGTATTATTGCCACCATGGTACTGCAAAGCTTACTGCCAGTTCACTCCAAAGTTCTCTTGCATGTCCTGAAGTTGTGCCTGCAGAAAACAGAGAATTCACCATTTTAGTGAGTGCACATAGCAGAAAAATGGTCTTTGCACTCTACAAGTAAGAGCTGTCATGTAATATCCAAAGGACTGGAAGCTTTTAACACAATTTAAAAGTAATATTTAGAGTGCTGGCTCACAGAATGCCTACACTATCTAGCTTATTTTTATTAACAGAGGAATGACGGTTCAGGAGCACTTTTGAATACTGTGAGGAAAAGAATATTTTTAAAGTTATAGCTCAGTAAATCGAAGACTTCAGTTAAATAACAACATGTGGTTATTAACAGCAGTCTAGGTACATTTGAGATTTTACTTTCCACTAAGAAACATTTTAAGTATTCAGTTTCCTTGAAGGCATCACCTCTAAGAGGAAAAAACCCCTAACAAATTATAACTAAAAAAAAAAAAAATAAAAGAGAGAGAATCCAATCAGAAAAAAGAAAAAAATTTCTCATGTAGAACCAAAGTCAAAATCCTCAGACAAGAAAAAGATTCCACTTAAACAGGTTTAAGTACAATGTAAGAAAAACTTTGGGACAAGATTATTAATAGTTTCTGCTTTAAAACACATGCAAAACAACATATTCAAGTGACCAGGGACCTGAATTGTGTTACAGAAGTACAGCAATGTACTTCAAAAAAGTTCATCTGCTATTGAGAAGGCAGAGGAGCTTTAGCTGAGTGCACAACCCATAGAAGGGTTGCCCCAATACAAATACAGTACTCATCATCATCTGAACACCATTTATAGCACAGTACATTGGCCAGCTTTCTGAGGAAACAGCTGCTCTGTGGGTATGAAGTATGTTTCATTTGGACCAAAGTAACTACAGAGTTTTCTCCTCTACCATTATCTACGTATCATTCCAGTGATTCTAAGAATCAGGATAGATACCTAAAAGCCAGGGCCTGGAGGGAATCAATTTGGTCAGGAAACAGCAGAAGCAGCAGGAGGGGAAACAAGGGGACTATGTCATAGTCCATTGCTTGACCACTCATAAGGAGGCCTAGAGATGTGCAGGAGGCTCAAAAGTTGAAATAGATCTGAAGGCACAGATTGTCTTTACCTTCTAGTCTGCTATAAAAGAATACAGACTGCAAGGGCAGAGGCAGCACAAATTTTAAGAATTAAAAGTTTTCTTTCTCGAGCTGTCTGTCCTCAATAAATCACCTGGTCAGCAGTTAAACAACCTGTGCTAGTTCTGCACTAAGAAGATGCATTTGTGGTGCATTTCACCACTTTTACATGTCAGTGGGGTCCGTGGGTTGGATCTCTCTCTCTAGGGCATATAGTAGAAGAGGAAAATCCCAGTCTTCAGTCAAGTGGCCACACCAACGAGATTGCCAGGTAGCCCTCCAAAAAACAGCCTGGCATTGGCTCAACAATGAATCCAGCAGTAGAAACAAAAAGTGCAGGAATAAAATCATGGAGCTGCCCTTTCAGAGCAAGGAAAATGGGTACATCTCAGAATAATCAAGGTGTAAACATCTCAGTAGGTAATCCAGTCCCAGTTCTTCCTGGAGGCAGAGCCAGTTTTAAAATCCCACATGAACTGCTGCAAGAGACCTTACATTTCTCATTCAAGGTTTTGCAGATTAAGTATGATTTTCAGAAGGCACTTCAGCGCTTTACAAGAGAAAGTTGAAAAATAATATTGTGGTAGTCTCTGATGGAATTTACCACAGTACGCTCAATCTTCAGTTGACAGGCATCTGACATTGCTTTTGCTAACAGACCCTATTTTGATCCTGTCAGAGCTATCATGATTATTTTTTATATTTAAAACATCAATCATGATATCATCTTGATGTGCATCTTTTATTACCATTGGTTAGAATTGATATTTACAATTACTTTTTCAGTACAATTCAAATTTCACGGCTTAAAATCAGACAGCTGACTTAGAAAATATTAACTTACTTTACACTCTAACATCAGAACAGTTCTTCCAAGTTTAATATATGGAACAAAAAAATGACCCCTTTTCTAATAATCTAGCATGCCCCCAATACAAAAAACCCACACACAACTATGCAAATTCAGAAAGCATTGATATTTTATTTGCTAAAAAGTAAGAAGAAGGAAAAAAACACCTAAACTGTCTATAGAAGAAAAAATTCTGCCTTCAAAATAAGCCTATGAACTACTGGAGCTGTGGGTCTCATAGCTAAGAAAATGGTGAGAGCCAGTGCTGTAACAGGCAATATACTGTCAGCACACAGAGACGAAAACTTGTCAAGGCGAACAATGCACTGACAAAGAAATACTCAAAACACGTGAAAAAGAATCTGGAGTTTCAGAACAAGAAAAAACAAAATAAAATCTAAGTAACTTATTATGGTCTCATGGAATCCTAAACACTTTTGAGACTTGTTATATGTTCTTCAGCTTTAGCATTTAAATGAATGAGACGAGTGACTTAGGACTTTAAAAGTCAGTTCTGCATATATATTTCAGATGTGCTTCTGAAAGGTGCACCAGGTAACTTCAAACAATTTAAGGAAATCTTCTGGCAAGAACTTAATTTATGCTCAACACAGTAATTCCTATTCTAAAGGACTACAGTCAAAACAAATAACAGAAGAACATGACAGCAATAAAATTATGACTTTAAGCACAGGTCCTTTTTATTTCTACTGTTTCTCTATTCACTGCCTTTGACTTCCAAATTGTTTCAGGTGGCTCCCTTTTTACTAATATTTATGTAGTCAAAGATGCATCTAAGGTGATGTACTTGGGGAGGACAAGAAGCTACATATATCATACCCCCTTGCCAAGAGATGCCTACCACTTGCCAGGTTCCTCATCTCTGTCTAGGTACCCAGATATAGCAACCTGCCTGCCCCAGCTTCCATTGCAAAGCATGTCCTTCTGTAGGTGTGTAAGAAATACAGCTGGTGATTTGCCAGCAAGCCTTACACAAAGCTGCTAAGCTAAATAAAGCTTTTCTGCAAAACAAGCATTACCATGTCTGTCCTTGTGCTACAGCACAGGCTCCCCCCACATCCTCCCCATCTCTGATTTTTTACAAGAGTTTTCTTTAAAAAGGAAAGACTTGCAAAGGAAAGAGCTTCCAGAGCATCTCCGCATGAGGTGATTTTGCTTTGAAACTTCTAACAGCAGACTTTATCTAACTTCTTCGTGCAAATAAAAATATAAAACTATGATTTCTTGATGATAAAAATTAGTTTCAGCAAGAATGGGGCATATAAACATTTTTTCTCCTCCATGTCCAAATTCAGTTACAAACTTCGCTACTAAAGCTATTAACTAGAGAGGCTGCACAGGCTACTTAAAGAGCCAGACTTACTTCACACCATTAGTGCACTGGTTAAAAAACAATCAAAAAAGGAAAGAAACCACTCTCCCACACCAAACATAATACAGATTATTTAGTCTCAGCAAGAATTTTCAGCTTTGCGAGTTTAGAGATTGAGCTTCTTGTCACACCACAATCAACAAGTCTTACTTTGAAGCAAAAATATGTCTTAAGAGAACACCAGAAACTAGAAATCAAGAAGAGAATTGTTAAGTGACTAAGAAACCTAACTTAAAATTTTTGCTTGGCACAGAACTACTCATGGTTAGTGGCATCGTGATTTGTGTTTTGTGAGAAATATTCAGGTAAGCAGAGCAACATACATTGACCGGTGGAAATTCACATCAGGAAAACTTGCTTGCATAAGGGTAATATAACAAATGTTTTTAATTTTAATATTGGCTTATTGCACAGTCTTACAAAATCTCTTATTTTCTTACTAAATACAATTAACTCAGTGCATGTATCTTTTTAAGTCCAATGCAAAAAACTTTAAAAATTATATAATTAAAAGAAACTTCATTAATTAAAAACCATGAGCAAAACATTAAATTTTTAGATCAATAGTTTGGAAAAGAACTTACTGAAATATCTTTCTTGCCTTATAGGGCCATTTCAGCACAGCTCTGAGGTTTTAGCTTCAGTTTTAACCATACCACACTCCTGGATTTCCTTTGCACAGTTTCGTATCTCAGGTTGAATAAAATTGAGAGAGCAATAGAAATACAGATAGAGACTTTTTCTGAGCATTTATGTTTTGGATATTAATAAGAAAAAGAAAAATAAAAAGCAGAGAGGCAGCATCCTGAAAGTCATGTAATTTTGAAGGGGAGATGGAGTGCAAACTGCCTGTAAGCTGAGCAGCAGCAAATGCAAAAAAAAAGAATGTGAAGTAAATCTCTTCACAGGAAACCCTCAAACCACTTAAAGTAGAGCACCTCTTAATTTCATACCTAAACTAAGCCTTGGAACCTCCCTTCAATTCAGGCGAGCTTTGTAGTCTCAGAAGTTTCTCCTGGAGGAGCCTAATCATTGACTCAAGAGGAAAGGCAAGGTTTTTTGCAGACCTGACTAAGTGCTTAATTAAATAGAGAAACTATAAGCATGTTTCACCTTGCTTTTCACTTTTATTAGGAAACCTTTCACAATTCCTATTTTGTTCCATACAAGTGCACGTCTTTGTCTGGTTAAAACAAGATGTAATTTATGTGCGCTCTCTAAATGGGAATTTTTAATTCCTGAGTCTTGGCTCTAATTGTAACAAGGACCCTTGAGGCTCATCATTTCTCTCTGTTAACTTCCCTCCCTCAAATTCCCTACACGTAAACACTTGTTTCTACAACAGCCCTTTTGCAAGTCATTTTCCCCCCACTTTTTGTGGATCCAAAACATGCAAAAACCAAACCCAAGTGTCTGAGTTTTACACATGCCACTTGCTCAGACTGAGTCTGCCGTGTCCAGATGATAAGCACTATTCCAGTTACTGTCTATTCAAGAAATCTCAAGAATGTTACCAGCATTGAGAGTACATGACTCAACAGCCAGCTTGCACACTATGCCAGAATAATAGAATAGCTGGCTCCTTTCACCCAAGAAACATAACTCCTTCAAAATCAAAGTTTAAGAACACAAAGAATTTCAGATTCTGCAGAAGCAGAACTGCAAAGATGCACTTAAAAAGTTGCTGAAAATTCAGATCAGCAGCAAAACTTGAATGGAAAGAAGCTTACAGTCAGTTACTATTTCGCACAACTTAATTTCCTAAAAGCTTTTCAAGTTCAGCCTTGAGTATCAAAGGGGTTTTTAGATTCTTCTATACATTACCTAAATGATGTGCAGCTATGTTCTATCATTTCCTCTACACCTACCAAGCAGCTAGCTCTGCTGCTGAATGCACTATGGCAAATGGCATTCAAGTTGTGAGGCTTTGAAAGAGGCTGGCATTTCAATAGTTACGTGGCAGTATGGGCATGCCCGTGCAAATGGAGAATGGTGGACACATTTTTTCCCTCAATGAAAAAAGTTCTAGCTAAAGATACTTTTTAAAAAGGGGGAATTGCCAGCATGAAATGCTGTCATTTCTACATGGACAAGTAGGAATAATATTTGGCACTATGCTTGAAATACTCATACATGTAATTTTTCTTGCCAATGCTGGCTTAGAGTTCTATTACATTCACAAATAAGAATTAAGCAATGCAGGAAGCATTTCCTATTGCTAGTGTCTTATGGTTACTATAACCATGTTAAAATATTAATGTTGGTTCATTTGTTTTTAAAGACATCCCCTTTTCAATAACTTACAAATAAGTTTAACAGCAAAGTATGCCTTATTAGGGAATTTTCCTCCTTTCATTATTTTGCCTCTTAGATTACTCAATTCTTCTTTAAATACCCAGATCTCCATTTCTTCTCTAAGCACAGTAGTTGCCTTAAGTTTCACTTTCCTATTTCCATTCCAGATCTTCTTCAGGTTAACTGAGCAGACAGTACTCTTGCCAAAGTCCCAAGATATCGGCACTATTCCATACCTGTGTATTTTGAGTCACCAATCTTTTCTGTGACATTCTAGAATCAGGCCTTCTATTCTGCTACCCCCTCCCTCCTTCCTTCCTTATCAGAAGATATTCCATTTGTTTTTACAGTGGAGATCCTTAAAAGCTCTTCTGCACATTCAATGTGGGTGGTTTACTTTGCAATTAAAAAACCCCATCCCCTTTTTGAACATGGTCCAGAAAACTGCCATTGGACTCTGTGTCCAATGGCACACATAAAATCTTTGTTCATTTCACCATCACTTCAACAAAAATATTCCTACTAACGTAATTAACACTTGCAACTCCACAGACCTAGCCAAACACCCAGGCTTGCAGATTATTTATGCATAAAATCTAAATTTAAGTCCTTTCAACTGACCCTTACATTTCCAGGCAATCCAGGCAACTCTGTGTCTTCCAAGTTCTCTTTAACATGACACTCTCCAGCGAAGGAAAGGCAAAAATCTTGCTGTGACCGGAATAGATTTAGAAAATTACTGCCAGAAAGAATACTCTAAGAATCTTTATATCCTCTTAGGGCCACCTGTCCCTTCTCAGTTGACTCAAACAGCAGCTATTGACATGGTCTAGGCCTATCAAGATCTGCAACCTTCCTTACCCTTAATAAGCCTTCTTCTCTACCTCCAGTATCACACGAGGACTGACTTGGCACTCCACATTACCACTTATATTACAGCTCATTCATGCTTTCTTCTTCATTGTGTCTTAACAGAAATTATATTTCCACCCTCACATCCTCCCTCAGACTCCTCCTCTTCACACTTTACACGCACCAGTCCCACCAGTGCTGCCTCACCCCACGATCCACCCATGCTGGGGTAGGTTCACGTATACACTGTGATCCAGAACTGTGCCAGGAACTTCACAGAAATCACGGTGCCCAGCACCACCACATGCTGCAGTCACACTGAACATCTGACTGACAACTCATAAAGTCATTTAACCCATTTTTGGCTAAGGCTGACTAATTAGCAACGTCAAAGAAAAATTTGAGAGTACAGAAGAGGCATTACTTGAAGCAGCTATGCTACAAAAACAATTTTTTTAGCAATAAAATCACTACTTGACCCTGCAGACAGTAAAAAAAGCCTCACCTGAACATACTTTCTTTTCTCCTAAATAGGCAGTAAACTTAAAACTTCTTTTGTAGTATTTCAGTAAGGCTCATCACTATGGTATGTGAGCAAACCAAAGAAGATCAAGTTGCTCATCTGTATTAAACAACAGTTGCTGCAGGTTGAAAACAAGCAGGGCTTCGGTTGTACAGAAACTCAGCTGAGGTTTCTGTTTGGCAAAGATGATGTATTTGAAACAAGGCATGGACCCAGATTCCATTTGATATGGTTCTTCCTGATGCATAGATTTGAGTTAAATTCAATAGCTCCTCTCCTTCCCCTCCATGGAACAAAGAAGTTTTCCCTCTGCCTGCTAACAGGATTAAATGTCGCATTTAAATTTCATCAAACTCCACTTTGTTCTCTAACCCCTTCTCTGAATTAGCAGACTGCTGCTGAAGCAGGCACAGCTTCTCCTACTCGTTAACATCACGGCCACTCTGTGGCAGGGATCCAAGCTCTGTTTCCCTGCAGAGGATATAGCTTCTGTGGAAGTGAACAATCTCCAGCGAAAGCTTAACACATCGTCCCATTTCCTCTGTTGGAAGGGAGTCTCCCAGCTCACGCTCTGAACAAACAGAGTCCTGGAGCCAGCCCACAGACAGTGTTTACAGAAACAGCAACGTCACTGATAGGACAGATTCGGATGCAGCAGTATTTTTTTCCATGAAAAAGTAGTAAGTTAAGCATTAGTCAAATGCTGATACATTTTTTTTTAGCTATTTCATATGGAGGCTTCCTGAAAAACCACATCTATTTTACAGTGGTTAAAGGAAATCTTATGCTGAACAAAGGAACCGAGAGTTACCAATTTAGCAGCAGTTCTGTATTTCCATCCCCACCTGTCCTCTTGCTGCCTAACTTCCATATGTGCACATGAGGGGCCTAAGCCATACCAGTAGAAAATAAAGGAACACTTTTTTTCTTGTGGGATTTCTTTTTAAATGCACTGAAAGCTTTATAGACTACCCAAACTTTGTGACAATATAAAGGCAGAGTACCTAAACTATTTACAAAAGTTCTCGACCATCTGTAATTCTTCCTACATGGACTTTGACAATCTTATTTAATTAGTATCAGCCTTTCACCACTTATCACGCTGCTAAGTATTAGTCTATTTTTATTTTATTTATTTTAAGGAAGTGGAACAATACAGCGATCATCAAAAATAGTACATCAAATAGTACATGCTGTACCCTGCACTTAAACAAATAAATACCGAAAACTATAATCCAAGGGTAGGATATATAAATATAAACTTTCATTTTCACAGAGTTCATGAGAATTATAACCTTTGGAAAACCCAGTCCATCTGGTAATTGAAGTGGTTTCAATCTCACAGTCACTAACACAGGAATGGAGCAAAAAGCTGCTCTCAGCATGCATTCTGCCAACAAATCAAACTTTTTACACCACATGGTCAGTGTATAAGACAAAGCAAACGGGCACAAGAGAAAAAGGCACCACATTTTTTTCTTGTTTCTACCTCACTTCCAGTCCTACAACCTGCCTGGTGACTATGAGAGACACAGCTGATACGAAGCAAGAGACAAAGAAGTGTCAGTTGGAGAACATGTGAAAATGCAGTCTCCATCCAAGAAGCAGGAAGCAAGAAACTCGAGGGTCAGCTGCATATGATAAGGGCAGAGACAGGCTCCAGCACACAAAATTTTTAAGCAAATGGCTTGGCAACAGAAATAATATCTTAAAAAGTTTCTGTGCCCAATGCCTCCCACACTGAAGCTGCAAAATCTCATCCTGTTCCCCTCTTCAGGGCTGTGAATCGTGCTAACATGGAATGGTACTACTCACATCCAGATCTTCTCTCTGTACAAAAATGAGCAGGCTACTTCTAAGAAAACCTGATTTGCAAGAAACTTCATCTAGACCCAACCAAACAGTGGAGAGACACTTCATTTTCTTTCACAAGTCTTAAACCACGAAGAAATCTAAAAAGCTGCATAGGAAAATAGTAAAGTAAAATACAATTTAAATAAATAAAGCAACTGCATGTAGTTCTGCCTACATGTAGTGGCCTTTCTGGCAAAAGATGAGGGCAGGCAGCTAGTATTTCAGACAGACCCCATATTACTTCCTGACGAAGCTAAGTAAAAGCCTGCCAAGCATTAAAGGGAGAAGAAAGGGATGTAAGCAGCTCGGGAACTTCCTTTCTAGAGATATTTTTTACCAGTGCTGCAATTCTATGGGTCTTACTGAGGGAACTGACGCGTTAGGCAGAGTACAGCAACATCCTGATTTTCTCTTCTGTTCTGAACACAAGCCCAGAGAGGGCTGATGGCAAGTGGCACACAGGCTGTTAGTCAGGAGGCTATGTAAAATAGTGAGAACACCTCATGATGTTGATTAAAAAACCATGATGACTACTTTCCCTCCTAGCCTGACTTATGTTTCTAGCTAGGCATACTCTACTTTCTCTCCAAGGCTGCAGCAACTGACCTTTGCCTGCCCATAGCTCCAGTGGGCTGCACAAACTGCACTGAGGTTACCACAGGATGGTATCAGAAATGATTCTGTCATCACCATCAGACACTTCACCAGAGGCCAAAACCCAAATTTTAGAAGCATAGTAATATATACACCCTCCTCATAACAAAAAATCTGTCCTGATGCTGCTCATGCCAGTGCAAGGAAACTTTGTTCCCTAGAGCTCAGCGAAGTGACATCTCCTGCCAACACAAGAGCAGTGCCAAGACATGCTAAAAGAGGAACCAAAGAGGAAATTGAAAGTTAAGTCGGGTTCAGATTTTAATTTTTTAAACAAAAAAGTCCTTCATTCTGAAGTGGTAAATGTGGAAGTGAAGATTTGATGATGTTCAATTTTACATCATGTGTCTTCAAATTCTTTGGAAAGGTAGAAAGTTGACACATATCTTCTGCATTAGAATTTGTTGTAACAGTCATTTCTGTGAGGAGATCTGAAACCACACACCTCATTTTCTAAAACACAAATATTTTCCTCCTTGTTTAAAGTGTCTGGAGGCTTAAAATAACAGCAGACATAAACCACAGTTAAAACCTGTAATATATACTAGCCTCAAAGCATAATTGCATTCAAGATACATTAGTTATATTTTTGGTCACCTCAAAGAAAGGTTTGAAATGATGTCTCACCATCTGATATTTCTCTGCTAAGAAGAGAAAACGGGTTCCACAAATCCATTCCAGCAAATTAAAGAGTATTAGCAATATAAGCCAAAATGCAATCAAATCAAAGTGATGATTTAATGCTTATAATGCAAACTAGAAGATGTATATCTTCAGATGTTCTTTTCAGCAGAAAACTGATATTCTGCAAGATATTCCATAAGAGTTCAAGAAATTCAGCACAAATTATTTCTCAATATATGATGGATGTCACAACTGATTTTAGTTCATGATGCAATTTTAGCACATCTGTACACATTCTACTAAGAGCTGCTGAATCTCTAGGAAGAAAGATACCTCACCAGAATCCGAAACAGACAGCAGACATTCCACAGATGCAATTAGGAGCATTTTCTTGTTCTGTAGCTTTCATGGAGGAGAATGCATGTGACACTACCTTTAAGTCAATACACCCAGCAAGTGTAGACTGCCATCAGCTCAGAAAACTTCTCTGCAAGAGAAGCACCAACAATATGACCAAGTCTAATCACCCGCATCCCACGGCTCCAGAGAGTAAGTGCCAGGAATCTAAGGACTTAAAGCACCACTACCCTTTCTGGAAATATATTAAATCTGTTTTAGCTATGAGTAAATGAGTACACTTACATAGTCAAGAGGAGCTGCAGACAATAAGCACTTGTGAACACAAGGCGAACTGTGAGCATCTCAAGGAGAGTACCCAGGCAGGGATATCTAAGCTTCAGCCCCGCTGTACAATCACCTTCACAAACATCAAACACTCAGCTGGAGTGGAGAAAATGGACATATATAACCACAGAAAAGTGGTCGACAGGCTTAGACCTGAGTCCAGCCAACACTAGTGCAAGGAAGATGATTTTCATACCTTTATTACATGCTTGCAGCTTTCTGCTTGTATCTTAAAAGAAGCACACCTTCTTCCCCTCAATGTATGTCCACTTGGCAGAAAAAGGGCTGAACCAGTCTTACATCAGTGATACTAACAGAAGATTCGAAACATTCAAAAAAAACACTGCTCTCATAAGCAGCAACTGCAAAATGCCAGAGGCAAAAATGTGTCAAGTTCCAATTTTAATTATTCAGACGCTGTACTGAAACACTCACGTTCTCCTTTTCCTAAGGCTACCACTTTAATTCCATTTTACTAATGTGAAAAACCTGCAGATCTTCCTTATGAGGAGTAGAATGCTCAGATTAGGCAACTTGCATGCTTTTTTCACTATGGGTTTGCATCTCCTTTACAATTGGATTTTCAGCTCAGCATGCTGACATGGAAGGAAATGTAACAGAAAAAAAACATCTTTTAACAAAGCTCCTATCTGCAGTCAGTTCCTCCCAGGAATGAAACACCCAACCTTCCAGGACAGCACCAGATATATTTGTATAAAATATCTTTGTGATAGAAATGAACAAAAGAACAACAAGGCTTCTTTACAGATTTCCTCATACAAGACACAAAATCCTTCTGTATAGATAGTTGCTATGGTGCAGACTTAAGGGGAAAAAGAGGGGAGTCAGACTTCTTGTTTACAGGTTTCCAATATGCTCCACTTGATCCATCTTGAAATTGAAACCCTTTAGCTTCCTGTCTTAAGGCTGTCAGATAGTAGAGAACAAACACAGTGTTAGCAACTTTACAAAGCCCCCACATGTTCTGCGCAGAGCTACAGAAAAACATCCATGTGGATTAGAGAGCAGACAGGAGGGACAATATAGTTTCAAAGAGAATAGAAGCCATACTAAATCCTGAAAGACTTATTGAAGGGAAAAGAGACTTACTCTGGGAATGAAATGCCAGATTATCTCTGAACATTGTCAACACTTCACCACAACGTCACACTGCATGAATCTGTTAAAAAATACACCATTTTGACATTCTCAGGCAAAATCCTGATTCTTCTGAGAACTTCTTACACAGGTTTTACCCCAATAGATATGCCTGTCTATTTACAGATTCAAGAAGAATAAGACAAAGACACTTAAGGTAGAATTAAACTTTCAGTAATTCAGGTACCTAGACATAGGTAAGTGCTGTCAGGTTAAATGTCCTGGCAATTTCTCCTCAGTTCCAGTTGCCTCTCCTGTAAACCTTGCATCCATAAGCATTATGCAATTTTTACCAATGCTTCAGAGATCCTAGCTGGCACCTAACTCAGGCACGTGACCAGAGGGCTACTATCCAGACCCCAAACACTCTACCAAGGACATTTTCACCAGCTATGAACACAGACAGCATAGAAACTTGGTGCAAAGGTATAAAACTTAAACGTCCTTCATTGATCATGAACAGAATGCATCCTTTATTCTTTTGACAATTGATAAGAATATAGCTATCACTTGTTGAATACTCCGGCTGCTCCTTTCCGTGGTTTGGGGGCTATGCAAGAGATTTAGCCTTTGCAGTTACTTCTTTAGGGTCCGATGTTTTAAAGAAGATGCCAAATTTAATTTCTTCCCTAGATCCCTTAGTCACTTGCCAGAAGATTAGACCAGAACCTTTTTGCCAAAACCTTCTATTTAATCTGTCTGCATGAAATGCCTTAACCAACTTTTTTTCAGTATGGTGTAAAAAAACCCACTCATACAGAACAGATTAGTTCTCAATTCAGTCAGTGACCAGTCTGGTTCTGTCATATATTGTGCTTCCACTAAACATCCAGGGTGAGGTAGAAGCAACTACCTGATCCAGGATAATTCCAAGGTTTAGGAAATAAATGATGCAGTGTTTCTTAAAAAAAGTACAAAATTCTCTTCACGGACAGAGATGCCTTTAAAGACCTCCAGAGGGAGATCCTGTCTAATTTTTAGCATTTAAATTGCTTTGAACATCCATTTTAGGCATCATCAGTGACACCACCAGCATCTTGCTACAGCCTGAATATTCAGCTCAGTCAGGTCAGGAATTCAAAACTCAATAATAAATAGAAAAGGAAACAAGGCCATGACAACTTTCAAATTCTATTGCAGTTTTCTTGCTCTCTTTAGACTGCCATTTATTTATCCCCTGCTCCCTGTGCATCTGTTTGCCTTAATCTATTCCTCTTTCTTTACCTGCTTACTGTTTGCACAAAGTGTAAAAATATTGTTTTCCATATTGTTACATATGCCTGGAAAATTTAACTAATGCCCCAAACAATTTACTCCCCCCTGTTAGCCAACAGTCTAAACAGAAACAGTAGCATCTAATCTGTATTTGTGCTACCACAAGCACCACTAGAAACTTGAAGAAGAAAAAAAATAATACACTGGAGGGTACTGGCCTAGACTATTTTTTTTTTTTGTTCTTCCATCTGCTGGGATTTGTTTCCACAGGAAGATATTAATCTGCTGGCTGTTAACCCGGAAGCCCTCCTGACTGTGCTCTGCTGACAGAAATCAGACCTTCACTAAGGCCGGACTGCGACAGAACAACTATTAAGTTTGAAACACTGGAGAAAGCATTGCCCCTTCATATTTACAGGCACACTTTCCCATTTATTTAACAAGCATCCAAATGATTCTGCTAATGTAGCTACATTCCATTTCTCACATCTTAGAGATAAGGGATATTGTGCAAGAAAGGCATCCAAGTGCTTCTATAGCTATACTCCTTACACACAATCCACCCAATAGTAAGAATATTTAGGAGAGTCACATAGTTCCCATGGAGAGAGAGCTGAGATCTTGTCAGATTCTATTCCAAATCTACTGAAAACAGAAGAGCTTTTGCCAAGTCAATTTTGGCAAGTGTTTCCAGCATTATCCCGTCTTGCCAAACAGCATTTAGGTTTTGCTGGACTTATTTACTTGTTCAGTATTCTCAGAGAAGTGGAACTATTTGTTGCTGGAGAGAATTTGGCTTACTTTGAAGACCTGGAACAACATTTAAAAGATGAATCAGAGACTGACTAACTTAGGAATTTGATCTGTTAACCTCAGCTCATAGCAATAGAGCATGCTCAGCGTTAGAAGTAATCCATAGTGCAGCTACTTCAGGTCTCAGACCAGCCAACTCTCTGAACTCTAAAATGACACTTTTAAAATGCTGCTTTTATATAGCCAAGTTCTATCCCTCTCAAAAATACCATCCAACACAAGCTATAAGATGATGCTGACAATTCTCTTTAGGGGTCAAAAGAGTACAACCATGTTTTATGGAAAAAATCCCAACCCATTAGCATTCTTTGCTGACTGCATGGAGATGAATCCTCTGAAGGCTTGATTTTCAGAAGACATCAAGCATCCAGTCTCTCTCTCTCTCGGACACAAAGGTACATCTCTTTAGGACACCCTAACTTAAAGGTTGATCCCACTCATGCTGTTGTCCACCCATTCACTCCCCACAGAGCCAGTCAGTGCTCTGCTTCCACCCTGTCAGTGAGGCACGCAGGAATGCTTTTGATCAGATGCATCAGAGGTACACTGGTGACATATTTTGCCTGACAGAGTCACGCTCTACTGCTCAACACAGAAAACCGACTGAAAATATTTAAGTATTTCAAAAATGTTATCTGCAGCACTTGTTTTCAAGCTTTTGGTACTGTTTCTCCCATGCTTGTCCATTCCACATTTTCAGCTTCACTAGCTTGTTTTTTCTTTTTTTTTTTTCTTTGCTAAGCCAGACATTCATTCTTCATGCCTCCCTCTATTCCCCCATCTCCTGACACTGCCCACTGCGTTGCAATAGACAGCAACCTTGCTTTCCCTTTTCCAAAACAGAAACTATGTACTAGGTCACAGCCATGGTTCACCTATCCTCAAAGCACATACTGCCTTGAAAAAAGTACAAAATACCACTTAGTCTTACATAGTGTCACTTTTCTAACTCCTCACTGTTATAATTCAGCCTGGAGAATATGTAAATATACCCTCCACTTCTGGTTTCTAAACATGTACATGCATGTATTTTGGTTGCATTCAAGGTGACCGGTACCACCTTGCTTCCTAAGAGATACAAGCAACCTACCACATGACCTGTTCCCTTTTTATTGTACCTTTCCAATATTTAACTCACTTGCATGTTAACAGGAATACCTAAGGATTTCTCTAGAGAAAAAAAAAAAAAAAAAAAAAAAAAAAGGGAAAAAAAAGAATCAAAGCCTACCACTCTCCAACTCAGGGAAACATTATCACTCAGTGACTATTCTTCACCCATAGTTTTAACAGATCTAAACTTTTTAATATTTCAATTTTTCTATCAGGATGTTTGGGCTGCCAAATCCAATATAATGGAAAATATCATAAAGGCTAGTGTTTGTATGAGGCTATCAATCTGCCTGATTTAACATGAAATAAAATAAATTGACAATGTAACAAGCGAGTTCCACTTTCTGGTAGGATCTACCCAACTTTGGTCCAAGTCCTATTTCAGTATTTCTATCCAAAACCATGTCAAGCTGTCTATATGTCTGTGTTGACCATGTCAACCAGTTCTATAAGCAGTCATAAATGCTACTCACCCAGTTAAGCCCTGGTACTATTTAGTTTCCATCTGTAATCGGGAGTGCACTAATTTTAGATTACCAATCCACAGAGTATTTTATATTCCTTGATACAAGTTATTGCCATCTTCAAAGCCATGTCCTATTTTAATAACTGCTGTTAAACATTCTTCTGGATTGCTAAAGTTGAAAGAATGCCATCAACATTTGTATCTGACTATGCCCCAGCTTTTTTAATCACAAGCCTGACAAGTCTGTAGAGTATTGTCTTTAAGCACTACTATATAATTTTGACTTCTACCTGATCATGAGCACCAACATTAAAATCCTTATGTGTCTAATAAAAGTCTTTCTTTTTTCTTGTGACTGTCCAGCTGTCCTGCCTCTATCCATGACATCTTCTTACTAATTTTATACATTGCTTCATTATCTGCTAATTTATATTCATGGAATAAAAGCTGACAGACATCTATTTAGGGATTTCTTGTGGCAGGAGGAAGGGAAAGAATATTTTAAAGCACCATTTCCACCTCTATTCTCAGACATTTTATCTTTGCTATCTCCCCTGATTATGGATTTTTCCACGACTAGTAAGATTTTTGTAAGCCATTCAAAAGTGCTATACTTTTTCAGTTCATATTTCATCTTTCCCCTTGTGTTGTTCAAAAGCTTTCTACCTTTTGAATTTCTTCCTTTGAGGAAAAAATATTGAATTCATCTGACTACAAACGGACTTCTATGAGCACAGATACGCACACCTGAGGTAGTAATCCCAGATTTACTTTGAAGCTAAGGGAAAGAAACAAACAGAGCAATTGGGGACAAGTTATCCCATTCCTAAATGCATATCTAAAATAAAACATATAAAATTGTTATGTAAAAGAGCCTCTCCTTATTCATTAATGTAAACCTCGTACAGTGCAGCTCAGATATATTTAACAGCAACACAGCTGTAATAAGTTCAACAATATGAATGCTTATCATAGTTATTTCCTACCACTTTTCAATTGGTATTCAATTGAATATTGGCTCAATTTCAATAAACAATTAGAATACCACAGAGTGTTCAAAGGTAATGACAACCACTCTGACCAACTGTGGGACAGAGAAACTACATTTCCAGTGGACTTCACCTTAAGACATGACTATACTTATTTTTAGAATGTTAATAATTCCTATTAGTTTCTTTGTGAAGAAGCTTATATATTCATAAAATAAGCATTTCTGAGGTACTTCACTGATACCTGTATTATTGACCTGTCAATGGCTGCCACCTTTGCTAAGAACTGTACATCTGCAGGGTCATAGCCCTGGGCCTCATCTAACAAGCTCTGCAGAATATATACAGCCATTTCAAGTAAGTCTGACCTGTGTCTTTCAAGTATTTCTGAAGATGCTTCTGTACATTCAAGTTTCTCTCAGAAGAGCTGTAGAAGGTTTAGCAGATAGGACATTGTGCCAACACAGCAGAGCCATGCTTTATGTGCTTTTCCCTCTGCTCCTAGGTGGGTCATGCCCTTGCCCTGTAAATCTAGGACCCAAGCCAGTTTCCTTGCTTTCACTGCATTACACAGAAGCTCTAGTTACTGGCTCCAGTGTCTTAAGGGACATCACTGCTCAAATGAAGGACCAAAACCCCTCACAGCAGGTATGATTTCAAGGAGATAGCCTGTGAGACACATTTACTTGCTTTCTGCCATTTCATCACTGATTAGTTTAAGCTGTCAAAAACTCATCTGCATGTTTTGAAAACCTTTCAGGATGTTGATGAGGAACATTTATAGTTAGAGAATTAATCACTGCTATGAATCCCAGAATCACATCAGATATCTAGAAAGGCTTTAAGGTTATGTAGCTTTTAACAATCAAAATAGAAGAACTTCAAAGATCATTCTAGCCTCCATAAATTAAACTGCTGACACACGAATAAGATCCTTGCTCTAAAGGAACAGCAGCATTTGTACCTAATGCAGGCAGACTAAGTATTCAGCTGCTTTATTTTTTTAAGCCCCTAATTTCTGAGCTTCAGATGAGCACATATTCTACTCAATAATGTCATCAACTACAGGCAGAATGCTAGCAACTAATTGTATTAAGAAATTCTAGAACACAAGGCTGGTTTACTCCACACAGCATGCACGTCTAGAAAATGGATAGGAAAAAACCCAAGCCATTTGCACAGCTTCTTTTGCCTCTTTTTTCTCCTCCTTCTATGATACAGGTGTGTGTGTGTATACACATATGTACACACACACTAATAAAAACACAAGGCAGAGTATATCAGCCTTGCATAGTGTAACTTCTTAATACAGTTAGTTTCAAGCACACATATAAAAATATATATATAAAGGAACATTAAGGATCCACAAGTTATTATGCAGAATGGTGAAAATCTTTCTGAAGTAAAATGTTTTCACTGTTCTGCATAGAACAAAGCAGCTTCCCCAGAAATAGCAGCACACATCAGAAATGCAGCTATCAATTCTGCAAAGTCAACACTGCAATATGAAAATATTAATCCTATTCTCTAAGTATACAGAAAGTGAGGAGGGCAAGAGAAAAAAGAGTACTGCAAACATTACTGCAAGAACATCTGTTAACAGCCTATTGCCTTCAGCAGAGTGCACAAACGCTTCCCAAATCTTTTACTAGAACAAAATAGTTAAAAAAAGGTCGTTGACTGACTAACCTTTTTTTTCTGAGACCAGTGAAAAAAGGTTTGAAAAGGATTGAAAAAGTTCAGGTCCATCCATAATGGAGAATAACAGCATTACAGAACAACTGGATGTGGGAGTTATTTCATGTGCAGGCTGTGATGAAGACAAAAGCAAGCAGTTTAAGTTGCATCTAATGAATAAAGGTCAGTCAAGGAAAGGCAAAGAGATGAGTGATATGGTGAAAGCAGAGAGACAAGAGACCTCTGCACAGCATCCTGGAGAGCTAAAAGCAAGTCCTCTGTCCTTACACAAGAAGAGTTGCAAAAGGAGTGCAATGAAGAAGACAGAATGGCTCAGAGTTCCTCCAGGTCGATGCTCAAAGACATACTACTGACTGAAATACACCTGGATGCCCAAAGAAGATTGCAAAAAAACTGCTCTGAGCAACATCCCTCTCTTCCACTGCTAGTCTTGCCTTGCTACAGGCAGAAGTTCTTGAGTTAAATTTCAACGCCCTGCACTATGAAAGGAGGTATGTATTTAATCAAAGGATGTAGAAGGAAGGGGAGAAGAAAAAACACTTCAGCAACACAAGACAAAGTTACAGAAAGTATTTCCAATTTATTCACAAGAAAAATCCAAGTGCCAATAACAGGAAGCCTGAATTGGAGGAAAATGCTGGCTATCCATATTAAATCAAGAGATGCATTGTTAAATAAAAGCAGCTATGCTGACATCCACAGCTAAAAAGATGCCTCAAGCTATCATCTGGAAAAACACTATGTCACTGCATGGCACGTGGCTTCCTTCCCATATCCTTTGTTCATTTATTTGTTTCATAATAACTATTTGAAACTTTAGGAAAAAACCAAAAGAGCCTGTATATGACAATAGAAAAAAAATTGTGTTCATGCATCTTAATCTATAAATTACTGCTTAAAGGAAAAAAAGTTATATGTCAAATTCAACTCAATTCACTTCAACTCAAAAAAACTCATCCTTTCTAATTCAGATTTTTTCAGTGATACAGAATAAGTTAATCTTTTATTCTGTTTCTAAACAACACAAGCACATTGTTAATTGTATGTGAAATAGGCATTAAACAAAGAGAAATTCTCAAGAAACAGGGCAATTAAACACTCACTTTTCAAACAAAGAGTTAAAGCACATATCTGAACAATATACAGTTTTGAGTGCAGCTTGAGTAGGAACAGCAGCTTAGTACTGAAAGCTTTCCATTCACATTATCACCTGTATTTTCTTCGTAACAAGTGCATATGTAGGCAGATGGATTGGGCCGTTTCCAACAGCTGCCCTGTCATTTTAAAGATGATTTCCATAAACAACACGCAGATGTAAATAGGGCTGGTTGACTTTCCTCTTTTACTTCCCTCCTTCCTGGCTGGCAGACACAACTTGTGCAGAGTCAAAACCAAGACCCCTCAGACAAGACCTGTTCTTCTCTTTCAAACAGTGCAGGAGAGTGAAGAAGCTTTTTTAAGAATACCTTCCGTAGATATGTGAAGAGGGCTTGACTTGACCTACCCAAATCTGAAAGCCAGGGCCTGAAAACATCACCCTCTCCTCAAGGAGACGGTGACCTCAACAAGTACCAGGAAAGACAACATACACCAATATTTAAGGTAAGACAAAGCTAGCAGCCAGCTGCTATTTCAGAGAGAAAATAAGGGCCACTGCTCTAACACTCTTGTATTGAGTTTGCATGGCCGGGTTTTTGCAGCAGTGGAGACTAAAAGGGTGGCTCCCGTGAGAAGCTGCCAGAGGCTTTCCCCATGTCTGGCAAAGCCAGTGGCAGCCAGACCCACTGTTGGCCCAAGACCAAGCCAGTCTGAAAAGGCAGTAGTCCCCCATGATAATATATTTAAGAAGGAAAAGAAGTTATTGTGGAAAAATAATTTGGCTCAAAGAAGAGAGGAGTGAGAACATGTGAGAGGAACACTATGCAAACACCACAAGGTCAGTGGAGAAGAACGAGAAGGTTCTCTAGGCACTGGAGCAGAGACTGCCCTCCACTCTGTGGGGATGCAGAGATTCACCTATAGCCCATGGAGGAGACCAACACCTGGGTGGGTGGAAGCCCAAAAGATGTGTGACCCTGCTGGAAGTCTGTGCTGGAGTAGGCTCCTGGTAAGGACCACAGACCCATGGAGAGAGAAGCCCATGCTGGAGCTGTTTTCCTGGTAGGACTTGTGACCCTGTGGGGAATCCACAATGCATCAGGCTGTGCCTGAAGGACTGCACCCTGTGGAAGAGTGACCCATGCTGGAGCAGTTCATGAAGAACTTAAATCCAATTCACGTTGGAGAAGATCCTGGAGAACTGTCTCCCATGGCAGGGATCCCAGGCTTGAGCAGGGGAATGTCTCTCCCTGTGCACCATCAGGAACACCCTGTGATGAACTGATCATAGCCACCATGCTCCATCTCCCTTTGCCTCTACAGGGGAGCAGGTAGACCCTGGGAAGGATGGAGGACTGGGGAAAATGTGCCTTTAAGCTTTGTTTTATTTCTCATTATTCTGCTCTAATTTTGAATGGTAATAAATTCAATTAATATCCCCAAGTCAACTCTGTTTTGCCTGTGACAATATTTGGCAAGTGATCTCTGTCTATCCTTCTAGCAACTGATAAACCTTTTGTTTTGTTTTCTTTCCCTAGCCAGTGGTGGAAGGCAGTGATAGAGTGGCTTTCATGGGTGCCTGGCATCCAGACAGGGTCAAACCATAAATTCTTCTGAAGTTTAGCCCTAGCAGTTTTTAAGAGGTAGCTGGCAGAAGAGCAGGTTACATGTCTGAAGCTGCTTTTTATGAAGAAAACTCATGTCCATGTAGTGTGATTAGAGAGGCTGAAGAAAACAGTCCCAACATATTACTACATTTTCCAAGAGTAAACATGCTGAACTTTGAGACAGTACGTAATTCAGGAAGAAGAGTAATAGAATGGGTATTGAAAGAATTTCCTGCCAAAGCACAAATATTATCAATATGTAAATCTTCACAGGAGGTACTTAATGCTTTTGATATTAAATACTCTGCCTATGCAAGTCTTTTCCTATTGCTCAATCCTCTTCAAAATTATTGTGAAGCCTTCCAGCTGAGGCGATTATGTCAAGAATCCTCTGCCTAGATGGCATTTCTCAAGTGCATCCAAGTCTCATAAATTTCATAACAAGTTCACTTAAAAAGTTCTCGTGGTTTTCAATAAAGCCAGCTTTAAGCCCAGAAAGACTCCTCTAACCACTTGTTATTTGTTAAACCACAACTCTGTTCATTACTGTTCTACTTTGTCAGCAGTAACACCCACTTCTGTCATTTACAAATGTAACCTGCTGCCTGTAATTCCCATTTTTCTTCTACCATGAATTCCAAAAATTCAGCTACTTCTACAACCCATGAAAGCCATAACCTGAGCAACTACCTTGGCCCTGAATTAAATTTGCCATTATTTTATGTCAAATTCAATTTGTTGAATTTTCTTTTTCTGAGTTCACTACAAGCTTTTCCATGTCACTTAGATCTGCAAGAAAAGGCTTTTGGAAATCTCGGCCCATTTCACCTGCTCCATCTGCAGAGAAAAAAATCATCAACCTAAAATCACAGCTTCATCAGTGTCTGTCTTAATTTCAAATCCATATACTATCCATGTAAACTATCATCTTTCAAGATATTTACAGCCAAATAAATAAATAATTGGCTAAGAAGATACGTCTTCTGTCTTCCTATATTTTAATTAGCAAGCAACTCAAAGCCACTAAAAATGCCCATTCCTCTGCCCTCCTCTTCTGAGTCTGCCCACATCATCTAAATTCCACTTTGATGCCACTGGTCTTGAATCAGACTGCAAATCCTTTTTGGGAGACCTCATACCTTATTATGAACAAGAAGTGTGCAAGATGATGTACAATGCTAATCCTAAGAGGACCTTCAAGCATTACTGAAATACAATATAATTTGAACCTGACAAGTAAACAAATCTTCACTGAATGCTATTTACAAAACATAGATCAGTGAAGTTTCTCAAATATAAAATATGGGGGTTTTGATATTGCAGATACAGTTTTACCTACCTACATGACAAAAATGCTTTTTAAGAACTCTGACCAGGACAGTAACTCCTAGACAAAAGAAGTCACAAAGTCTGGAAAGTCTTTGGGTATCTGTATCTTATGTGAAACATAAAGGGACAGAGTAATGTTTAGATTATGTCCTCTCATACTTTTATACAAACATGTACACAACCATATTTGAGAAAAAAGGATACTGACAATAAGAAAAAAACAATTAACAACACAACTGACTTTACCAAAAGCATAGATACTTAACACATGTACCAAGCAGATACATATCTTCTATATGTTCTCTCAAGAAGGAATTCACTAGTGCTTTTATTATCAACTTTAATCAGTTATGTGCTACAACCTCACTGCTCTTTTTCTGGTATGATAGCAATCACCCTTAAGTAGTGTACCAATCACATAAATTGTTCTCTATCTCTTATGGTCGTTATTTTAGCAACAGGGTTCACCCACACATATAATTAATTCGCAGGACTGGAATCTTGAAATTGCCTCAACTGACTTCTAGAAAAGTATGAATCAACTTTTAGCACTTCCTTCTTTTTTTTTTTTTTTTTTCTTACAAGGGAGGGTGAAGGGGAGGATCACTGAACCTCAAACAGCTGAGATGCCATGATACATCAGGAATAAAGCCAGACACATGGCTAACCTCCCCATCATTTTTCAGGGTTGGCCCTCTTCCAGGAAAATTAAATTTTTAATACTTCCCCTTCCCCGCCCCCCCCAGTTTTGCTTACTGGTGAATTTCTAGTTTCCAGAAGTCCTTTAAGTGATTACTTCCTACAAGGCTTAGCACTTCAAATTCTAAATTAACCATTGGAGAGATGACGAAAATGTGAAACAATCTTGTGAAAACTTTCTAGCAGAGTGTAAAATCAAAGCCAAGCAACCTGTACAAACAAGCAACTCTGAAAACTTAGAACTGAGTTTGCAGTTAAAAATAAAACCTGATTCCATTTTTGATTCTTCCTAACAGAGATTGGATGATTTATATATATTAAGACACAGATATCACAAGAAAGATTAAGCAGTATATAGAGAAACTTGGCCTAATTCGTATGCCTGTGATAAATGAAATAAAAGTTTGAAACAGACAGCTATATTTTAGGTGTCAAACATTTCTTGACGTCTGTGGCAGTTGGCAGCTGCAAACATCCGACTGAAAGCCCCATCTGCTGCTTCACAGCTTCCAGTCGAGGATGTTTACAGTCGCTCACTGTCAACAGCAATACACATTCCTTGGCTGTTTATTTTATATTATTAACATGCAGAAGCCTCCAAGCAGGTTAGTTAAGATCTACCACAACTTCTGTTGCTGTGTTGCTGCCCACAGATGTACACCGGACTGTGTTTATAGTATTTACTAACAAAATAAAGTATAACTTCCAGAGGAACATTTGCAAACAGCCAGGCATATTTTCTATTCAAGCATTACACTTCTAGTCTTATGTTGCCTGTTTTATACCCAAGTAAGAATTAAATAAAAATGTACAAAAAGAGCAACTTGCTTCCACTGTTGTATTTGGTTTTGTTCTCCAGGAGACTTGACCAATCCTGTTACATTCATATAAAAACAACACTACTCTACAACAAAGTTCACTTATCAGCACAGCAACTAAAGATAGCAACTGGCACAAAAATAGAACCAAACCCTCCTAAGGGAATTTCACTGAAGTGTCTGGGATGGTTTCCTTCCCTCAGAAAAGTGGGTGCAAGGAAATTATACAATATTAGAAGTTAGTTTATGTAATATTTGCTTCTAAATAAAACCCCACCACCCAGCCCACAGGGGACTGTGGGGAAGAAGGAAGTTGTATAGCAAGCTCTGCAAAGGCTTCAATAAAGTTAAAGATTTCTACAAATTATCTGAGCTAACCAGTTGCTGCTGCACTTCACATGGAGTTGGCAGAATGGCATTTCTCACCAAATGAAAAACCCAAAAGATTTGGCATAACAGCGGCTCAGTTGTACAGTTCTGCTGTTTGTTTTTTGTTCTATCTCCCATTTCCTTATTAAGTTAATGATGGGGAAAATTAAAGATTAATCACTCAACTATTTTTCTGAAGTCATATGAAACCACAGCAGGCAAGCAGAGCGATTATATCACTCTAATTAGAAGGTGCTTTTCCTTGAAACTTTCTTACCCCCAAATGAAATTACCACACTGTAAACCGAGCAGGTTATGAAAAGACTGTAGCTGGAACGCAGAAGCCTGTGGCATATTTACTCAAACTGGTAAGTGTGAAGGATCTCTATAAATCACTTTCAAATCTCAGGGTTATATTTTCTATACTAAGGTTAAGAAAATTACTCTTTCAGGCAGCAGGTGAAAACAAGCAGAATTATGACAGGGCTGTTCCCTTTATTCAATATAAACTTCGAGCTACTAAAGCTTCCTAGGGAATCACATTTTCTCAATGGGTCAAGTCACTAAGGAAACAAAGCAAACTTTATCATCGCTGCACAACTCTACATTCCAGGAATTCCTGGCACTTGGCATCTATATACCACACCAGGATCCACTCACCCTCTCCCCTTAGAAGAGCAATCATAACAAGCTATGAAACTCAGTAAGGTCCCCAACTTTACACAAAGTTGGCAAAATGAGGAGGTAATGGCCTTTCCTGTGTGAGATCTACTGAGGAACAGGACGTAAGAAAATATATTTACTATAACAATACTTTGGAAAAAAAGAAAAAGAGTTCCTCTCTTGGCAAGTCTCATCTTATTTATCACAAGCCAGCTAAGAAATACACTGAAATCGCCTTGTAAAACAATACACATAGATAGCTACAAAAACCAAAACAAAACAAAATAAAACACAGAAAAAACTCAAAACAAAAAAACACTTAAATGCAAAATACTGATTGCAGAACGGAAGTATTTCAGCCTAATTACACCTACTCATCACACTAAAATTATCATTTCATTTGTAAATATACTGGCCCAATAGCCACACCTTAAAGGGAGAAAATATAGGAAGGCTATAAAATGGAAATAATTAGATTAAGTAAATTATATCAGCAACCATATGCAGTTCCACTCCATATATGGCTACCTTTCTGTTTTAAAAACACAAACAGATTATATGTGTATCAAAGTCAAAAGAAGGTCACTCTAAAACTGTGAGGCACACGGTATGATTGTTATGCAGGAGAAGGCAATGACTTGTCTTTACTACTCTGATATTTAATTTGTAAAGTACTCTTACAGAGCTGTTTAGTAAGAAAGTGCCCAAGACTCAAACAGCCATCAACAGGACTTGATACATGCTGATCTTGATAAGGTGAAACATACCTGAACAGGTCAAATACAGGTAAGACAAAAGGAACAACATTTGAACATTTCAATGTCTTCATGAATTTATAGCTCATGTCCCAGAAGGAGAAAAGGGCAAACCGTAGCACTTAAGCCCTGTTTCTGTGAATAAAAAGCTTTCCACTGCTTTTCTCTCAATCCCCAGAAACTTCTGAGTCAGACAAATGGATTATTGGTGACAAAGAAATAACTACAGAAACAAACAAACAAACAAAGCAACTAAACCAAAACTTGCCAAGTGCTGCTAGAATCCAAAAACAAAGCCTCTACCTTTTCTGTTACCTTCCATATAGACAAGGTGATAGGGTAACTCAGACAGGTAAATTAGTTTTTAATCATATTAACACTGGAATATCAACAGATGAAAATGCAAATTGAAAGCTACATAGAGTTTGCAAAAGCTTAACTCATGGCAATTATTTCCTAATTTGCTTTACAGTTTACATTTTCAAATTTGCTTGTCAAAAACTTTAAGATCATCATTAAATATGGGAAAATATTATTCCTCCTCTTCCTGTCACTGACAGCACAGGAAGATTAAGCACACATTACTTATATGAACTCAAGTTCACAGCTGTTATGATACAGCATGAGTATCTCCAACTGTTGCAGATGAATCCAATTCTCCCAACTGCATTTAAGCTCAAAATGTCTAAAGCAGCAGGCTCCCCCTGCACTGAGAAGGCAGTGGCAGACAAGCAGTTGAAATTACGCACCAAACGAGACACAAAACAGCCAAACATTTGGGAACGAGATGTCAAAGCTCTTGGTAAAACCATGAACAACATGCAGTGCCTAGTTTTCTTGAGCCTCTTCCCAAAATTCCCTCCCCAATGTCTAATCTTTAAAGACTTTAATCAGCTTCTAATCCACCCAAGTGAATGAATACTACAGTGCCCTTCATCAGCAATACATCTGGTGAAAAAAGCCCAAGAACTTACTTCTTGGATATCAGCTGATCCTGCTTCAGTCCCCTTCATAAGAGATACCCACACCTCCGGGGAGAATTACATTCTTCGCCCGCCCAAGTCTGCTCCTCAGATTTCCAGGAATCTGTATCACATACATGAACAGAAGTTATTGTAATTCCAGAAGTTCAGATCGCATAGTTCTCATTATTAGGACTGTCTGCAAGAAGTCAGATAGCTTCTAACAACCATTATTACAACCGTGTCCTTTTCTGGTGCCATCATTTAAAACTTAGAATGTGTTTAAAGTGACACATTACTGCTTGCTGAATGCAGCTGTCTCTCCATTCATGTAGATAAAGGTTAACTGCTAAGGCAGCGTAAGTATTCAGAAACAACACTGAAGAATTTAAATTTCCCACCAGAGGTAGGCATAACGACTTCTCATTTATTAGATTAAGAAATTACAGATTACACAATCAAAACCAACCACATACTCAATCTCAGATTTAACATGATTTCAGAATAGCACAATCCCCAGAGCTTTTAAGATGGAGAAGAATGAATTTATTCACGCAATCATTCTAGAGGAAGAAGGACATAGAGAACTCCCCAAAGACAGATGAGCAAACAGATACACAAGACAGAACCACAATATTAAGCAAAACCCAAAGAAACAGAGACTGAGAAGAGCATAGGAAAAAACAAAATAAGGAGAACTAAAGTAAACCAACTTAAAGCAGAGAGAGAATACACACATGACAGTTCTGAAATCTAAGCTATGAGCACACAAAAGCAAAAGAAGTGCAGGATGTATTAACTGAAATGCATATACGCAAAACATTATTTATCAATTTGCACTCCTGACACCTGTATTTGAACCCATTCTTGATGTGCCACATGAAACAAAGATGCCTTTGATAAACACATCTCCACCAACCAGCTGCAGCAACAAGTGAAGGCTAAAGAGGAGTATGAGCACTATTTATGCTCTGCTGTAGCATCAGTGAACAGTACAGTGTTGTTTACTCTTCTCCATTTCAATGTCATGAGGGAATCACTGTGAAGCCTGCAAATCTTAAGTACTGGCCACAAAGGAAGATGCAACACCTTCAACTGTTCTTTGGTATCAGCTGGCAGAAGTGGGCAACACCCACCTGGTCCAAAGCATTTCTCTCTCCTTGTCGGCAGAGCCAAGTGTCGTGCCAGTTGCTGTTCCACAAGTGGTGCAGCATCCAGCCTGAAACTGTGCCTAACTATGCATGGCTGGGTCACCTCCCAGTGCAGAACCATTAAGTTTGTGGCTTCCCATGTCAGATAAATACAAAGAGCATGTACTGGGTCAGCAAAATAATAAAGAGCATATAATAGACCAGAAAACTGTCTCCAATAGTAGTAACTTCCCATAGTTTTAGGGGAGAAGCATTGTCCAAGGGAGCAGAACGTAACAGATTCCAAGCTTAGTAAAGATTTACTTAGCTTTAACAGTGTGAACAAAATACCTACAGCATTTACAACTCATTCAGCTGTAGTGTTCATTTCACAGGCAAAATACAGCTGCAGTGATAAGCCTCTGGCACAGGGGACACATTACAGTTATGGCACATACCTGAGATCCCTGCATACAGGAGCAGACATATGTTGGACTGATGAGAACCATGTTCAAGCACAAAATTCTGCCCCAACATTGTCCAAGAACTAGAACACTTTCCTCCTGTATTTTGCAAACTGTCTCTTAACTCACATTTCTTATTTCCTTTATTTGGGACATGTAATTGTGCTGAAGTCACATCCCTGGGGAACTATTTCATACTCTGCTCTACTCTTGAGAAAAGCAGGGGCTTTAATTCCAATCCAGCCCAGTGACTCCATCTCACAAGTTTACCCACATATTTCCAATTCCAGGGTCAGTTTGTTAATGCAGGAATCATTTCTGCTTGCCTATAGGTAGGACACTGCACCCATCCCAGACACCGTGCAAACATAGGGAAGGCCATTTTTTACTTCCCATCACTCCTTCCCTCATTCAGAACTCGAACACAAAACTGGAACATAAAGACTCTCTAAATAATTAACACAATCATAATGTTTGTCTTTCATCTCCGGCGGATCAAAACAAATACAGACTCTGACCACAACGCTATTGCAACTTAATGTGCTCCACAGTGAACTGCACAAGCCCCAGGTGTTGCAGAAGAGTCTGCAAGGCTTCAGCTTACACATCCTTACCAACGAGGTTGTGCAATGCATTGATTACTCTCGTCCCAAAGGTACTTGAACATTACCAGAAATTAGTTCTAGATGAAAGAGAACTACCGGGTACTACATGAAGCAAAACGTCCACTAAAAGTGTGCAGAAAGCAACTTTATTAAGAACACCATGAAAAACATTAACAGCAACATTTAAAGAACAAAACTAGAGTTCATATGCAGCAAATGCACTATACTTTGCACACATACCAATTGGGGAATACACCTATTCAAGTCCCATTCTTCATTTATTTCCAACAGCCTCCCCTTTTCTTGGGTGTGACCAGGCTTACGAAATGAGGGAACAGAATGAGGCTGAACATCAGTAGTTAAACACTCGCTTGTTCCCACAGTTTGAAATTAAACATTCTGACCTATCAGATAAAATGCTGACATCATACTGACAGGGCCATGAACCCGAATCTTGTTAATGTTAACCTGTATCCTCATCACTGTGAAAAGGTCTTTCCTCCCAACTTTTCAGAAGCAGAAGTTACAAGAGACTAATAAGCACATGACAAAAAACGAAAAAAAAAACCATGCCCAAGTTAAGAGAGGTACAATGCAGTCCTACAGAAGCAAGGAGAATGCATTAGACTGACCAGAGAAGCAAGAGAAGAGAGGGCTTACCAGCATAAATGCCCCAGCTAAGACACTGGGGAATCTACAAAGTGCTCAAAAGACTACTACACAGCAATCAACGCTGACATGCCAAAGAATGCACACACTACAAAGTTCTGCAAGAGGAGAAGGCAGTGACCCTTTCTGGAACAGCTGAAATAGAGCTGCATGTGAGAAATGACTAGTGGGAAGAGGGCACAAAGTGAGAAGAAACCCCTACTGATTAATATCAGGTATTGGGAACTTAGAATTATCCTTCTTCCTCACCTTCACCCCAAAGTCACAGAGAGTTACCCTAAATGCTGCCCCCACACAGCTTTCCACAGATGCAAACAGGTCGTATAGCTGCATTTTACTCCTGACAGCAGAAATACCTGCCCAGAGATTACAGAAAAGGAACAAAAAAAGAAACAGGACATATATGAAACCTTTTTCTATTTAAAAAATCTCCACTTTTCAGATACCCAATAGTGAGGAAAATCCCTGGTGGATAAACATAGATTTAGTAGTCAGCTAAAAATTAGAGCTATGATTACATCTCTTGACAGCTCCAAGAACAGCTCTCAGTTGCTTAGACTCAGAGAAAGTTTATAATCAACTTGCTGCAAAAGCTTTAATTTAGAACATGTGTCACTAAGGAAAAACACTGAAGCAAGACCTGACTTTATTTTTCAAATGTCTTAACAACTAATCCCCTTGAGATTATGTCAGGTATGTCACATTAGGATGGCTTGGGCTCACCTTCACCAGTGAGTATGTTAAAATGCAATTGAACCTGTCTATGTATGCACTCTAACACATACTTCTAAAATTTCAAATGGTTACAGAGGAAAAGCATCTGTGGATCTAACACTGATCAAGAACACATTATCACGTGTTTTATTCAACATGAAGTGTCATAGACAGAAGCAGTCTTACAGAATAATGTAAAACTTATTTTCTACACACCTGAATATAAAAGAGAAGGGGAAACTTTCCTGCACAAAAATCAATTTGGTGGGGTAGGCTGCTATTGTATAAGATATATTTACACAGTACAAGTTTTTGGTACAAAGGATTACATATGCAAATGGCTGAGTTAATAAACTGGAGCTAAGAATGAGCTTTTCCTGTTCCTGTTAATTTATGGCCCAGTGCTACACTGCTTTCACGCAATGCCATAATCTTCAGAGAATGATATCACATTATCCTCCTCAGAGTAGTCTAGGAATGCAGATAGAAAGAACATCAACCATCACCTTCATAACTCTCTCCCTCTTCACCCTCAATGGTTTGGGTGCCTGATAAAGTTTTAGATATTATTAAAACTTTAAACATCCGTTCTTGGCTGCTACTACCCTTTGAGCACACAGCTTCCTGCCAGTGGGTACTTGTACCAACACTGAAGCCTTCATAACACGGACTGAACTAATACTGCACGTCCAAACCACCACATGGTTCTCAAATCCCCCGGTCACCCCGTTGCTCCTCAACTGCTGAAGTGCAAGAATGTGAAACTTCCAGATCTGTCCTTTATCCCAACAATAAAATAAGAAGTTTGGGAATACACCAGCTGCACCAGAATCCTTTTCGTACAATGCAAACACCAGGACAAGAAGAGTTCAGGTTTAAATCCCCCTCTAGGCCTGTCTTAGGCACAACTCAAAACTTGGTTTTCACTCTCCCACTTTAATGCCTGTGCCCATGTGCTGATGCCATCCATGCTTTGACCACTGCTTTCAACAGGAGAAGCTCAGTCCAGGAGCTTCTGCCACCCAGGAGAGCCACCACATTCAAATCACTCCCCCAAACCAGTAAGATGACCCTTCAGCAAAGGGGACCCTGCTCAGGCATCTCATTCCAGGACAGCGTTTGCAACTGTAAATAACAAATGGATTGACACCTTCACCTAGCTAGACCCTTGAGACTTAAGCCTCTATAAAAGCTAAGCTAAAGAGCAGATCTCTCTCTACATGTCCCTGAGGCTCTGATTGTTGTCCTCTGAGGTGACAGAGGACACCTGGCATGGCCTTTTCCTGCAAGTCCCACAGACAAAGTGGGTGCCAACTCTGGGCTATGGGCATCAGGGCAGCTGCAGGTCAGGCATCTGCACACTCCAGCCCTTAAGCTACCCTGGATACTTTTCCTCCTCCTTTTGTCAACTGTACAGAAAGTACAGACATACTCTTGGCACATTTATCTTCACTCAGCTTTCTAAAGAATCAGTGAAATGAATCACATGTGGTACTTGTATCTCTTCTACTAAAATAAACACAATTCAACCGCAGGATCACTTTTTAGTATTCAAAGCACTTGTGCACTGGTGGACAGAGCCCTGACAAAAATACTTGCACAGATGACAACCCCTCCCTCCGTGGGCTTTAACAGCTCCTAACAACACAATCCCAGGGCAGTTACGTGGCTGCAAATGCACCTTGAACATCACATCTGTCTTCACAGTTCGGGGAAGGGGATTCTAGTACAAAAGCAGCATTGACAAAATAGCTTAGAAAACTACAACAGCAATGCCAGGTCTCTAACTTTGAAAGTAGATTTATGACTAAAAGCTATTAATTAGTTTTCAATGGTAACAGCAAAGAGCTAATGATGTATTAGGAATCACTGACACTGCATTTAACATTTAGCATTTCCCTCATTTCTCACGAGGCAACAGACAGACTTACAAATTCATTATATGACAGAAGAGGTCTCAACACACAAAAATTATTACCAACTATTAGCCTCATTGGGAAATCTATACAGAAAGTGAACCCAGTAAAAATTAATATTTATCCAGATCTTTTGACAGTGAGCTCATAAGTAATGCTTCCATTCCCAGTATCTGTATGAGTTTGAGTTACAACAAAGCTATGGACAACAGCCATAAAATGGTAGCATGCATATTAATACAGGTATATTAGGTTTGACTTTAAGAACCAAGTTTTTGAGGGGGAGAGGGGAGTTATCTTCTGCAATCAAACTTTTTAAACTCAGCCTTCTCCATTCAAACAGCTGGCATATAGAAGAGCTTAAAACACAAAAAGCAAAGTGACCTATTGTGTTTTGACTCAAAGTAGATACAGAAGTAACCTTCAAGGTTACCTTGCCCTATGTGCGGCCTCAGGAAGGAAAAAACCACAGTTTCAGCAAAGGAATTTCTTGCCTGGCTGGAGGCCACACCCGCCACAACAACTGATGGCAGGAAAGCATTTGGACTCACAACTCTACCCGTAGCACCCAGCCGGAGGCAAAGCAAAACTTTCTCATTTTCAGAGAAGAAAAGAAACTCTTGCTCAATAAGTAGCAATTATGCTGCAGAATTTATATGCTGAGCACGGCTGAATGTACGAGCACCAGATCAGTCAACCATAGCTTTAGTGCTTTGAGTATGATTAACAGAATGAACTTTCAAAGGTCAATTAAATGTCAACACATTTTAAAGAGATATTCTTGTTAAGCTGGGGCAATGTGTAACAGTACTTTCCAGAGCTGTTGTGCACTTTCACCTTAAAATTTTACCCATCTTATACTCACATGCGCAGATATAAAGATGATAACTAATTAACCTTTGATAGAAAATAATGGCTATTTACGCTCCTGGCTTTTCTTTCACTAAGCTGTCTTTATTACGTGTATCTAAGCAAGTACACAGAGACACTTGTCCCAAAATTTCATTTAAATTGTTGAGGGTGTGAGCAAAGTCAGAAAAAAAGGAGCAAGAACAGTTTGAAAGTCTAATAACTTACTAAATGAAAATGAGAAGAGGCTTTTGATATGCAACTGAGCTGCCTCGATGTGAATCTGGGGGAGGATGGAGGGGACGGGACCGTAACTGAATTAATTATGAACACATTAATCATGACTTTAGGCAGCCCAGTGATGTATCTCTTCATCTCTATACATTTCTGAAAATTCAAACTTCGCTAACTAGCTCAAGACATCTTAAAACAAACGCCAAGAAGCTGAACGCTTAGTACGATTTATTTAAGTTACCCCTCAAACCGGATGCTCAAATCATTAGTTAGTTTAAAAGTTTTTAAAAAAAGAAAAACAACAAAGTCTCCATGTCAGTACAAACTAAAAGAATCAAAATCCCGACCAAGGCCTCTCAACAGTACCATAATCATTCTGACATGAGCAATATTTGTTCAAGACCAGAACTAAAGAATAATTTGAGAGTTGAGAAAAACCAGCCGCACTCCGTGCAGACGCCAGAAGAAAATAGGTTGGAGAGCTTTCTTTTCACAAGGGCAGCGGCCTCGGCACCTCTCCACAGGTAGGACTGTAACTCCGCAAGAGTTTCCTCGGAGGTTCCCGCTCCGGCCCTGACAGTCCCGCCAGGCTTGGGGCCAGGTGCCGCGGGGTAGCGCACGGCGACGGCTCTCCCCAGACAGGGAGACAACCAGGGCGGACAGCCTTACAAGTTCCTAAAAAGTTCCAGACGCGGTGGCTGCCTGACCCCCACCGGCTCCGCGGGGCCCGCCGGGCACGGCCGCCCGTCCTGCCGCACCTGCGGCCCCGGCCGGAGCCCCGGGCGGAGCGGGAGCGCGGCCCGGCCCGCAGGTGTCCCAGGACCCCCGCCCGCTCCTTACCTGGACGGATCCCGCACAACTTTCCCACTCTGGGCGAAACAGCGGCCCCACTCCCGACGGCCACCTCCAGTCCAATCCAGTCCCGTTCAGCCCGTCCCGTCCCGTTCCGCCCCAGCCCCCCGCCAGCCCGGCCACAAGGGCGGGGAAAGGGGGCGGAGAGAAGCGAACCCGCCCCGCGGCGGGCATTGTACGCCCCCCGAGCGCGTTTCCCAGCGGCTGGGGCGGCGTAAGCTCCTCCTCCTCCCCTCGCCATGTTCTTTGTTTCTCCGGCTTTTCCCGGCCGCTCCCGGTGACGCCGCGGCCGCCCCGGCGGGGCCGGCGGAGCGGAGCGGGGCCGCCCCGGCCGCAGGTGACCGAGCGGCCGCCCCCGCCCGAGCGCCGCCCCCCCGCCGGAGGGGATCCCGCCCCGCTCAGCCAATCGGCTCGGGGCAGGGGGCGCCTCGACCAATGGGACGCCGGGGAGCGCGGAGAGTCCCGCGCGGAGCCAATGGGGCGGAGCGG